>NW_010561015.1:22112-23265 GCF_000687285.1 Phaethon lepturus | reverse complement strand
TCATGCTTCTCCCATACCCATAGGCAGACACACACTGCCTCGGCATACAGAGAGAGCATCCAGACTGCAAGACTTTCTTCAGGGGCCACAAGGCAAGCTATGCAGGCTTCTGTGCTTTCATATTTGTATGCTTCTGCTCTAATTCATAAGGTATGAGGGCAATGGGTTAAATACATCCTTCCCATAATTGCTCTGAAGTGGAAGCAAATCCTTAACCAAGGATTTGAAATGACAGAGATTCATACTTTACTCATAGTCTAAGTTCCTCCAAAATTTTCAAAAGGTATTTTTTACCAAAGATTAAAGAGAAGCTAGTGATATACTAGGATACATATATTAACCAGCTATATATATAGGCTGGTTTACAAAGAGATTAAAGAAAGTACGTGTGTATGCTGCCTGTTTCTGGGAATGGTCCCAAAAAGACCTGTCAGGTTAGATCATTTGTTCATGGCATGCAGCCTGAGTTCAGCGGAGTTCCAGCTGCCAACAGGCCCGGTATTGCTGCAGCCAGTATCAGGGTGTTTCCAGAAAAGGCTATGACAGTCTTCTGTATCACTGCAAGGGCATTTGCAGGTTTCACAGAGCGCCAGGAAAATCCATTCAGTAAGCATGTGCTGGAAAACATCCCAAGGGACACAATGCACTGGAGGTTTTCCCACGGAGCTACTAGCATGGGTCACTCCAGAATGTGGCCCAAGATTGTTTTTGAAGTTACGTTGAAGTACAGCAAACCCATAGCTAGCCTGCCTGCAAGGCTATTCACAGCTTTTCCAAAGTATGACTATGAAAATTATAATAACAATCAACCCCCACACTCACTAGAGAATGCTCTGGTTTAGAGCCCATGTTATTCCTTTTCACCTAATCCAATAATAACGCCACATGTGGAAACCATAGGCAAGACATGACAAAAAACTGTTATTCCTTTTCACCTAATCCAATAATAACACCACATGTGGAAACCATTGGCAAGACATGATAAAAAATGTAGTCCATGGAATTATGTACGTATTCCACCTGAACTGTATTCCCTTTTAATTCACCTGTGCCTTAGGTTGGACCCTGAACTGCTGCATAAGCAGTAAGGCAGTTAAGAATCAGACCCACTGCGTTTTATACTTAGTATAATTTTTGTAATGACATATAGCAC
>NW_010561015.1:21823-22068 GCF_000687285.1 Phaethon lepturus | reverse complement strand
GAAAGAGCTACTCTGTTAAAACTGTCAGCAATTTCCATACAGCCCTTTTAAAAAGTTTTGTGGAAGTAAGCCAAGAGAAAGCCGAAGTTTCAGAAGCTTGGTGGTGGGTACAGCCTCATACTGAAGATGACTTTCCACTCCAGGCCCTTTGAGTGCTTCTGGCATGGCCTGTAACCAGGCTGCTCACAGCCCTCCCTCTGTTTCTCCCAAGCGAAGACCATAGTGTTTTCATCTAGATGGTGACA
>NW_010561015.1:342-21779 GCF_000687285.1 Phaethon lepturus | reverse complement strand
TCATTGCTTTTCTGAATTTAGACTCTCATCAAAGTTGTGCCATTACGTTCTAGTGAATGCATATCACGTTTCCTGGTACGGATCACGCCTAGAGTGACTGAAACGGATGGGAATGCCTACTCTGTTGCCTCTCTCTGGATGCAAACCAAATGACAAGAGAAAAGTACAGTTTAGTTTGTTGCTGTTTTTTAAAGGAATACATGCACATAAATGGAAAACAACTAATACCCCTGGCCACTTAAGGTCATAATTTCTAGACGTATGTTAGCAATTTAAATATTTAGTAATATTTAAATTCAGTCTGGCTTTAGTTCTGTTTTCTGTGCTGCTCAACTGAATTTGTTGTTGAAATAACTTTACTGTTACTGAAAACGGATGTCAACTCTGATAGAAAGTAAGCTATTTGTCTAAGGTAACTTATTTTGGAATTTTAGAAGGTTCAGGCTTTAAATGGCTATAACCACTTAAATTCTTCTTAAAGTTATGTACTTCTACATTTAAACTTCTACTAATGTTTAAGTTTCAAATTAGAAAAAAAAATGTGTTTTATTAATTTAATAAAAATAATTAAAATACTATATTTTATAATGCAATCTTCTAAGTAAACTCCAAAAACATGAAGTTTGCTGTTCAGTTAAGTGGGACTACTGAAAATTGCTTAGATCACATAAGCATTATAATTTGGTAACTGCTGTAAAATTAGTTTGAGACATTGTATTAAAGATGCTCCAGAAACACAATGTACTGTTCATTCATGTGAACACAAGAATGACCACAGAAAGAACTTAAAACTTTGTTTATATTGCTTATGAGGGTGCTGAGTTAGATGATTCTGTATGGTAGCCTGAGAATCACTCTCCCTCTGTTACCAAAATGGATTTTTTCTTACTGAAAAGCAGGTGACATTGGCAGATATAGGATAGGGAGAGGGGAACGAGGGACAGATCTGTGTTATATAAAAAATCATGCAGATGAAAAAGGAGTGAACAAAATTCTCAATAATAGTCTTGTGGTGGGTTGACCCTGGCTGAACACCAGGTGCCCACCAAAGCCGCTCTATCACTCCCCTCCTCATCTGGACAGGGGAGATAAAATTGAAGGAGAAGTTTGTGGGTCAAGATAAAGACAGGGAGAGATCACTCACCAATTACCATCATGGGCAAAACAAATTCAACTTGGGAAATTAATTTATTGCAAATTAAAACAGAGTAAAATAATGAGAACTAAACCCAAATCTTAAAGCTCCTTCCCACCACCCCTCCCTTCTTCCCAGGCTTAACTTTACTCCCAAATTCTCTACCTCCTCCCTACCAGTGGTGCAGGGGGATGGGGAATGGGGAGTGTGGTCAGTTCATCACATGTTTCTGTTACTCTGTCCTCCTCAGGGGGAGGACTCCTCACACTCTTCCCCTGCTCCAGCGTGGGGTCCCTCCCAGGGGAGACAGACTTCCATCAACTTCTCCAACGTGAGTCTTTCCCACGGGCTGCAGTTCTTCCCTAACTGCTCCAGCCTGGGTCCCTTCCACGGGGTGCCGTCCTTCAGGAACAGACTGCTCCACTGTGGGTCCCCACAGGTGCCCACCAAAGCCGCTCTATCACTCCCCTCCTCATCTGGACAGGGGAGATAAAATTGAAGGAGAAGTTTGTGGGTCAAGATAAAGACAGGGAGAGATCACTCACCAATTACCATCATGGGCAAAACAAATTCAACTTGGGAAATTAATTTATTGCAAATTAAAACAGAGTAAAATAATGAGAACTAAACCCAAATCTTAAAGCTCCTTCCCACCACCCCTCCCTTCTTCCCAGGCTTAACTTTACTCCCAAATTCTCTACCTCCTCCCTACCAGTGGTGCAGGGGGATGGGGAATGGGGAGTGTGGTCAGTTCATCACATGTTTCTGTTACTCTGTCCTCCTCAGGGGGAGGACTCCTCACACTCTTCCCCTGCTCCAGCGTGGGGTCCCTCCCAGGGGAGACAGACTTCCATCAACTTCTCCAACGTGAGTCTTTCCCACGGGCTGCAGTTCTTCCCTAACTGCTCCAGCCTGGGTCCCTTCCACGGGGTGCCGTCCTTCAGGAACAGACTGCTCCACTGTGGGTCCCCATGGGGTCACAAGTCCTCCAACAAACCTGCTCCAGCCTGGGCTCCTCTTTCCATGGGTCTGCAGGTCCTGCCAGGAGCCTGGTCCAGCATGGGCTTCCCACGGGGTCACAGCCTCCTTCAGGCATCCACTTGCTCCAGCGTGGGGTCCTTTGTCTGCTTCAGGTGGAGATCTGCTCCACCTCCATGGCTGCAGGGGCACAGCCGGCCTCACCGGGGCTTCACCAGGGGCTGCCGGGGAATCTCTGCTCCTGTGCCTGGAGCCCCTCCTGCCCCTCCTTCACTAACCTGGGTGCCTGCAGAGTTGTTGCTCTCATGTATTCTCACTCCTCTCTCTGGCGGCAATTGTTGTTGTTGTTTTTTTTCTCAAATAATTTATTCCAGAGACACTTCCACCACCATTGATGGGCTTGGCTTTGGCCAGTAGTGAGTCTGTCTTGGAGCTGGCTGACATTGGCTCTATCAGACATAGGGGAAGCTTCTAAGCAGCTTCTCACAGAAGATTTCCCTGTAGCCCACTCCTGCCCCCCAGCCCTTGCCATGCAAACCCAATACAATTTTCCTCTAAATTACCTTCAAAGCATAGTCCCTTGTGAAATTTTGCTCTGACTATCCTAATTGGCAAACTCCACTGCCATGCTTGATTCTGAGAGGTGTGTTCATATTAGAGCTGGAGCAAGAACTCTGAGACAGAAGAGGGAATATGGATGCTGAGTCTGAATGTGCACCATGAAGACTAGAAAAAAAAAGTCTTTTAAATATATGTATACATACACTTTTAGATTTAGTTTTGCTGCTGACTTAATCTAACAAGAAATTGTGTGCCCATTCATAATGTTACTTAGAGCTACTTTAGTGTCCTTTTTAATATTCAGACAGTTACCAAATGATCGTTTCATGCTTACAGTGCTTTAGGTTGATGCTGCATTTGCTCAAATCAGGGTTTTTTCTTTTATTCCCTTGGATTTTGTGTTTCTTTTTGTGAGCCTTTCATATTCGTGCTGCAATAAACTACTTCTTTGCAAGGTATGTCATGTATTCTGCACCCAATAGATGCCAGAGAAGAACACTATGCTTGGTGTAAACATTGCTGAAATCACTGTGCCTTACTCATGCTAGACAGTTACCAGATCTGAGCTTGCTTGATAGCATAGAGCTTGGGCAGAGTGTGTTTACAAGGCTGTGTACAAAAGATATGCAAAACCTAACATAAGAAACTTAAGTCTGAATGCAGACTTTATTTGATTTTCAGTTCTTTATTTGTGGGACTAGTACAGTAGTCACCATTAGTGTCAGTACAGTACTATCCAAGAAAACAATGCATTTTACTATGAATAGTAAAAATAAAGGTTTTTCTGAAGACAAATATGAAGTCAGAAGCAAGAATTTTTGTCCTATTCTTACAGTCCATACCATTGTCTTCTTTAGTGTCATGGTAAGCTTTAATAAGTTATGATTGTTGTGTTTCCTCCATATATCTGAACTTAGTAACAATGAAAAGCCCATTAAAGTATTTATCTGACACACAATAATTATTGTAATTTAGAGCCCCCCTGCTACCAAAACCTTTCCAGGTACACCCAGTACATTCCATTAGTGTAATCTGCAATGAGGCCATCTCACCATTTGTTTGGAAGCTTTCCTGTTTCTTTTCAAAGTTGCCATTGTGTGTATTTACCAAGGAAGACAATGGCAGTTTACAGAAGGTCAGTGGTTATATAGTCAGCGTTATGTTGAAAGATGATTGCTGTTCTCTAGAAAGCACACAATGTGCCTACTCTGGTTGTCTAGGTTTTATATCGACCAAATAATCACAGCCAAAGAAATACTAATTAAGGTACTTTTAACTGAATTTTAACTCTTCAGTACCTCCCTTGCAAAACCTGTGCACAGGTTGTTCATCTTTACCTCGGTTTGCTTCACCTGGTTGAAGGACATTTCAATTATCTAATTTCCTACTTAGCTTAACCCCATACCCACAGTTTAGAATTAATTTCTTTGTTTTTTGTGGCTACGTTTATTGTCTTTCCAACACAGGATGAAAAATGTTTCTTGTTATGAAATGTACCAATGACATGCAAATGACTGCAGCGGTCTAACAGAATAAGGAAATCTAAAGTGAAGGCACCTAACATGTCCTTGCCACCTGCCACTGTATTAAACTAAATTGAAAGAGGGCAAGAAGATGGCATCACAGTGAGGATTATGGATGAAGTGTCAGGCATTATCTTAAGTCTTCTTATCTTCTGTCAACTTAAATCCAACTCTTGAAATATACTGGGGCGAAGAACAGGGAGGTGGCTCTGCAAAGTGCCTAAATTAAAGATGTTTCTTTTTTCCTATGAAGCAGGATGAGTTCTGATACTTATACCTATTAAATGTGGTAACAAATGTAAAATTTTATTGCTTCTGCTGTTATCAGTCCTGCAGAGCCAGCTACAGCTGGGTACAAGTGGAGGCTCCTCCACAGAAATAACCAAAGTAACACCGGCTGCAGTCTAAGGCAATCTGAGGCAATGATCCAATTTACTGATGTCCTCGGGTCGCCTAGGTGCCACGGCTGACATAAAATGAAGGTAATGTGACTACACAGCTGTCATCAAGGGAATGGGGAAATCAGTGTGGTTGCAAAAATACACAGGGGTTTGATTTGACCTCAAGAACCTTTACAACAAAGAATGAAGAAAGGCGTTGGAAAAGATTGATTTTGGTACCTCAAGTTGGATGGAGAAGGGAAAACAAAAGTATAATTTTTTTAGCGTGCTCTGCCCGTCACTGGATCTTTCAGTGCCAGGCTGTAAAAACACAGGTGTACGTTGTGTCCTTACACGGGAATTTGAGGCTGCTCAGGAGAAGTTACTCTCAAAGTGCAGACTGACAATGCACTGCCCATCTTTACAGTACACAGTCACCCAGCGACATTCACAGCCCTTCCTAAGGGTTTTGTTCTTTGCGCCATGCAGGAAGGAAACCTCGTATTTAAGAAGGTGAATCACGGAAAATCGAACACAGCGAAATGAATATCTACACCAGAGGATACGAAAAGATGAGAACAAGCACATATAATAAATATAGTGTAGCTTTCTCTCAGAGTTAGATATTTCCCTTCAGGCCAGCAAAGGACATCTGTCCCCAACAGAAATTCAGTGCCTGAGCTGAACGTCTATGAAAACTCCTCAAATTCAGACTGGTAGAAGGGTTGTGAAGGTTTTACTCTCTTCCTCCTCCCTGCCTGCCTAGGCGATGGAACTGATTTAAGCATTATCTGGTAAGGGTTTTTGAGGCAGGATAAATCCCTTCCATTGAAACTGTTCCACTTCACATACAGTAATTAAATATCCAGTAGTCCAAAGAAAGCATAGGAAAAATGACTTTGTAGCGTATGGGTAAGGAGCTTGTTTATGAAGAGGATGTCTAAATTCATATACCTTCTTCCTTCATTCCATTCCCACTTCGGTTAAAGTTTGCAGGTTTGCCTTCTCCAGCAAATTAGCTATTTGTTTTTTCCCAGGCAACATGGGACAGCCAAAGGCATTGGATACCAGAATATATTGTTTTTTTCAGTGAATTTAGCCTTCTTTTTGTTTTATAGATAGATTTTTTTGCGATGTTCTTTGTCCTGGACACTTATTATTTCGTAGGAAAACATGAAATTTTCCAAAACAATTAGTAAATTAGTAACAGTAAATTTTAGCTCTGTAAGACAAGATAATAAATACTGCTGGATGTTCCCCCCCCCACCCCGATTTGTTTCTATTTGGAGATTAAGAAACCTAGATGCAATTTCTTTAATGATTTGACACCTGATTATTGCTGACTTTCCAGAAGTCCCTCATGACTTCATCATAAATCCATGCAACATATATCTGAATGGGACAAACTACAAGATTAATACCTGAGAAGAGATAATTAAGCATGCAAAGATTTCAGTGGGATGTGAGGATCCAGAAAATGCCATAGGTGGGATCTTTTGCCTCTCAAGAAGCAAGTCTGAGAATCTGTCTCAAACAGGAGGGATTTCTTACAGCCTTGATTAAAGGTTAGAATCTCGCCAGAGTCCTTCTCCTTTGCTCATACTACTTTATTGTGCTCTCCTCCATTTAATTTATTTTATGTTATGAAAGTATAGACGGTTTTCATAAAAACCGAGTAAATGTACTTATTCATTAATTTGCTGGCCTTACAGTTGAGAAAAGTTCTGTAGTTGTTCAGGCTTTAAAAGAAAAACTATATTGAGACTACCTACCTTTAGGAATGTTTCACATCCATTAATAAAAACCTTTTTCCTGTTCTCTCCTCGCCTGACATACCTGCCTTTTGCCTTTAACGCCTCAGAATCTCTTGCTAGCTCTTTTCTTTAGATAGAAGTGAGCGGGCTGGTTTTAATGTTTTTTTTTTTTCCCCTTCCTGAATTTCCTGAAAGACTACAGGGCAAAAAGTATGCTCAACAGGAACAAAGAATTTATAACTATATGACAGGAATAATAATGCAAAAAACCACAAGAACAGATACATTAAAGTGAGTGAAGATGATGTCCTGGTTTCGGCTGGGATAGAGTTAATTTTCTTCCTGATAGCTGGTATAGTGCTGTGTTTTGGATTTGGGATGAAAAAATGTTGATAACACACTGATGTTTTTAGTTGCTAAACAGTCAAAGACTCTTGAGCTTCCTGTGCTCTGCCCTGCCAGCGAGCAGGCTGGGGGTGCCCGGGGAGCTGGGAGGGGGCACAGCTGGGACAGCTGACCCAGGCTGGCCAGAGGGATATTCCATACCATACGACATCATGCTCAGTATATAAACTGGAGGAGTTGGCCAGGGAGCGGCCACAGCTCGGGAACTAATGGGGCGTCGGTCAGTGGGTGGTGAGCAGTTGTGCTGTGCATCACTTGTTTTGTATATGCTTTTGTCATTATTATTATCATTATTATTTTTTTTCCCCTGTCCTATTAAACTGTCTGTATCTCAACCCATGAGTTCTGCCTTTACGCTTTTCCCATTCTCTCCCCCGTCCCACTGGAGGTGAGATAGGGTGAGTGAATGGCTGTGTGGTTGTTTTGGCTACCTGCCAGATTAAACCACAACAGATGACTGCATAATAATTTGTAATTCATTGCCCCGTGTTGGAGAGAGTCAGTTCCACCAGGCTCTAAGACAGACCCGCCGCTGGCCAAGGCTGAGCCAAACAGTGATGGTGGTAGCGCCTCTGTGATAACGTATTTAGGAAGGGGAAAAACTGCTGTGCAACAGCAGCTGGGAGAGATAAGAATATGTGACAGAAAGGTCAGTGAAGAAGGAGGGGGAGGAGGTGGTCCAGGCATCGGAGCAGAGATTCCCCTGCAACCCATGTTGAAAACCATGGTGAAGCAGATTGTCCCCCTGCACCCATGGAGGACCCCACACCAGAGCAGGTGGATGTATCCTGAAGGAAGCTGTGACCCTGTGGGAAGCCTGTGTTGGGGCAAGCCCCTGGAAGGACCTCTGGACCCATGGAGACAGAGGAGCCCATGTTGGAGCAGGTCTTCTGGCAGGACCTGTGACCTTGTGAGGGGCCCACACTGGAGCAGTCTGTTCCTGAAGGACAGTGTCATGTGGAAATGACCCATGCTGGATGAGTTTGTGAAGAATTGCAGCCCATGTGAAGAACCCATGTTGGAGAAGTTTGTGGCAGGCTGTCTCCTGTGGGTGGGACCCCACGCCAGAGCAGAGGAAGAGTGTGAGGAAGAAGCAGCAGAGATGAAGCTTTATAGACTGACTGCAACCCCCATTCCCTGTCCTCCTGGGCTTCTCACGGAGAGGAGGTAGAGAAGTTGGGAATGAAATTGAGAAGAAAGTAGAGGTGGGGGCAAAGTATTTTTAGATTTGTTCTTATTTCTTATGATCGTACTTTGATTTTGATTGACAATAAATTAGATTAATTTCCCCAAGCTGAATCTGTTTTGCCCATGATGGTGATTGCTGAGTGATCTCTCTGTCCTTACCTCAGCCCATGGGCCTTTCATTGTATTTTCTCCCCTTGTCCTGTTGAGGAGGAGGAGTGAAAGATCAGCTTGGTGGGCACCTGGTGGCCAGCCAAGGTCAACTCACCACATGAAAATATAGTGAAAATCCAAGATTCTACAGGAATAGCTCCACAATAGATAAATAAATACATACATACATGCAATCTCCATAGCAGCATGGGTAGAGATGTATAACATAAGAGAATTATTCAGCAACCCAGCAAATTAGGTTAAAATCAGAAGAAAATATCTTCAGTGGTCTGTCCTCAAAACTTGTCTTGAAAGCTACTAATATTGGGAACCATTGCACAAAATAGCATCTGAATAGTTCCACTACAGAGGAATGCATCAGGTGAAAAAAACCAAGCCAAACCAAAGAAAAAGTTTAATTTTTTGGAAATTCTTTGTCTTTTAATCCTGATCAGGAATTTTCTTAAGATACTCAAAATTCTTTTCAACATAAACAAATAGTGTGACCAGAAAAACATGGGATTTTTATGTAATGGAGGCCTAAATCATGTCTTGGATAAACTTGATGGGTAGAACAAGGAAACAAAGGACACAAACCAAAACCCCACTGACTATTGTTTCAAACACAAAGTGTAAGATTTACTAACATGTACCAGATTTTTCTTTCTTTTTCTCATATTACACTACCAATAATGTGTCTTTGCTTCAATCTGTAAATTAGCTGAGACTCATTTTTAGATGTCACACAATAAACCTCCTGCTTTGCTTTCTACTTTTTTTTGCTTGTAGTTGGCTGTTCTCTCAAACCCATGAAAAGCAAGTTTTGAAATATTACTTGCATTGTGGTTTTGTGCTTTCAGTTAATCCATAACCTGTCACGGTCTGATATTTCACGTCAGAAGATGCTGCAGACTTTGAGAAGCATATGTGCTGATTCATATCCCAGTTCAGTTTCCTCTGGAAAAAGCTGAAGATTATAGTTAAATTAGGTCAGTAGTTGGACTGAAAATGCAGAAAAAACTACTGAAAACAACTTTCTTACTTCTTCGATCTTGATTAAGTCTACTGGTGTAAAAATGAGTAGAAAATAGCAATCAGAGTTCAGAATACCATTTATGGAAAGTTTTCTGCATATGTAGTAAGTGATACTTTTTCTTTCTCCACTGCTAAATTAAAAAACCCCAGCCTATCAATGATATCATATTATTGAGCTGAAGGCAGCTACTTTCTATATACTTTTGAATATAATGTAACATTAATTCTTTCCACCAAATCAAAATATGTTGAAATTTTATTACCACATGATTTCAGCTCCTACGAACAAGAAGAGTGCCAAGGGTTTTCTAGGCTGTTCCAAATTCCTTGCTGCGTATTTGGGGACAGAAGATACTATGGCTTTCATACTTGACCCTACATGAACAAGTTAGGTTAACTACCTATGAACTCATCTGAAATCTGCGTGGTTGCAAGCCAGATGATGCTTAGCAATGTGGAAGTTGTATGAAGTCTGTAGGCTCAAGTGGTCTACAGTCTCAAGTATTCAAAGCCGTAAATTAGACCCATTTCATCAAATCAACAAGCCATTTACTATTAAACAGGGAAGTATTTCAGGTCTCTAAACCTTTAGTATGTTGTTACTTAGTGTTTCCCAGATATTTTTTTTTTTAAATCATGAAGATTGGGCATTTTTTTCTAAAAAGGATAGCAAAATTATCCCAAAATATTTCTTTCTGAGTGTTTAAGTTTTAAGATATCCTCCAAAATGTGTGAAACTCATTATAAGATTGCGAGAATTAACAACTTTCTACCCTCATTTGCAGTGAATGTGAAGGAAGAGCTGGGGAACACAGTGACTCATCTACACAAGTTAATTAAACATTGCCTGTGGTGCTCTATTATCTCACTCTCACATTGTTAAAAGGGTCTCTGGCACGATTTTCCTCTGGGCCACCCAGGGCTCTCCTAATCAGTGCCTGAGCAAGTCTGCGTGACTGTTCCTAATAGACAATTTGGATAAGGCACCTCTTTTGGATGCCAAAAGAGTTTAATAGTATTGATACACCAGTTGGCCCCAGGGCCAAAGAATGGGCCCAGTCACTGTTTAATTTGCTAGTTTCAAGGTGACCAAAGTGAGTAAGACTTGTGAAAATGTAGGTGGAAAAAGTACAGGGAAAAGCAGTAGGCTCATTGGGAAAATCTTTTTCTCAAAAAGAATAAAAAAAACCCTCACTAACGAATGGAAAAAAGAGATACATAATTGCAAAGTAAACTCAGAGGTCTCCATGGTCAGATAAAATCAACAATGGCAAAAGTTAAGATGAGTTAGAACTTGCAAATGAACTTATACAATAAAAATGGTCATATAAACAAACAAGAACAAGAAAAGGCGTCCCACCTCCACCCACATCCCTGCTACATAATAAGGATGGAGCAAAGCTTAGAGACAGTATTAGCATGAATCCAAAAGCTTTGCCTTTTTTCTGGTATGATTAATGAAGGTAACTAGCCAGCTATCTCACAAGATAACGGGAAAGGCGGTAGGCAAATGGAATTACTAAATCCAAGACTGAAGTAAAACTCAATTTGGAGTTATCCATCCCAGAGGTCTAAAAAACTTGCACATTAAATCTAGGCCAAATAATAAGAATTATTAATACATTTATGAAGTTGATAACTGTACCTCTTGGCTAAATAATTGGAATTGTAGTACCTACACTTAAGAAATGGATAAAAAGAGGCAGCTGAATACAGACTTCTTTATCTGACTTCAGCAGTAGGCAGGATTTTGGAATATTTTAGAAGAGACTACTGAAACTTATGGAGGCAAATAAAAAGGAAGTTGAACAGCGTGGATTATCGTTTATGCATTGTGCAACACCATCCAGGTAAGGCCTCTGGTTTTCTAGCAAATGGAAGTAAAGTAGATCTAATCAATTCCAATTTCAGAAAAATATTTAATATCATGCTGCATGGGAAATTATTAGTCAATAAAGATAAAGTAATGAAAGAATAGATAAAGGATTATGTTGGATTATGTTGAAAAGCAAATCTTTCAGTCAGGAGAAGCTGGTAATGGAGGTCTTAGAACAATCTTGTGGACAGTCTTATCATCAGTGTCTTTGCTCTTAGCTGTGCTAAGGAAAACAACTTTGGGATGCATTGTCAATAAATAAGTCTAAGAATAATATGCATAAACGATTTAAGACTTAACTAAAGGCTCGAAATTGATGAGGGATTATAACAACTGCATCCAAAAAACAACAACCAAAACCAACCTTTAACCCCAGATCCTTATGTATAGAGTTTGTAGTTCATTGTGAAGTAATTCTGAGCTGTTGTTCTACACATCCATAAAAGAAAGATTACTGTAGTCAGGAAAAATGTGTCCAAAATAGACACAGACATATCAGTGACATTTTACAAAGCATTGGTGGAAGTTTCCTTGCAGATCATTAATAAGATACCACAGGCTCAACCGTATTCAAGAAAGATGTTTTCAAAATCAGAACCATCATAGAGAAACCTTAATTATGCTGAGGGGGAGAGTATTATGGGAAGACTAGACTAACTTCTCTTGTTCATCTTAATAAGAAAAAAGACTGAGAAGACCATGGATGATTCTTAATACTTTATTACTTTGTGTGTAAACACAAAGAATGAGAGAATTATTTGAGCATAGAAACAACATTGGCACAGAAACAATATATTTAGGATAAATGTTTAATGACTTCTGAACAGTGGAAAGTGATGGTCTGGAACAATGTATCAAAGAGAGAAATAAGAACACAAATTATTTGAACTGAGTTTTAAGAAAAGTACCACGTTGGGCACTTGTAGTAAGGACTGGGGTAGTGTTTGTCCTAGTGCAATATTTATAGGACTGTCCTTTATTTCTACTCAGTGGCACCTTCTAAGAGCTATCTGAAGCAGGTACCAAACCTTGTTTGGACTTGTCTGGGTTTCTTGCATGGCATGTCTTTTTCATAACTAGTAGAGGAGATTTACACTTCTAATCTACAGCTTCTCAACTTATTTTCTACAGTGGTCACATCCTACAAAACATTTTAAGACAACAAGGATCCCAAGAGAGAAAATATTTCCCCAGAAATAATTTCCCAGTTGAAGGAAGGGTGGAAAAATTGTTTCACACCCACTGTAAATTCATAGTTCTGGGAGGAGGGTGAAGGTCTCTCCCTCCTACAGTTAAGTCACCTGCAGGTAGGAGTCAGGAGGAAAAAAAACCAAATTCTTTTCTGCTGTTTCTGAGTGGATATTTTTTTACCAAGACTAATGTAAGGATGAACAATTGCATAAATCCCTGATCTGTGAGTATAATCTCTCCAGGAACAGAGCTATCTCCACATTGTAATAAAAACTCTATAGCACTATCACTTGTGCTCCAGATTCTGCTGACTTATAAAGCATATTAGATGGCAAATCTTAAAAAGTATCTACTTAAAGTTAATTCAGCTTCAGATCACAACAGTTTTTGTAAAGTGTTCCATGTAAATTTGAAGGCCAGACCTCATTTCTCAGCCCCACAGGACAAGCTCTGAAGGGAACCTCCAGCAACTGGCATTTTATTTTAGCAAGAAAACAGAAATTGAGTATGAAATATCCTTCTGGTTTTTTTTAAGTCGGATGGCTTTTGCCACTTTTGAATCAAATCCTTGATGGTATGTAAGTATTTGTTTAAAAGAATTTCCACTTTTCCCATTTTTAATTAAAAGTTATAAAATGCATTATTTACCCAGGAGTTTAGATCAGAGCCATTCCATCCTATTTACAACAAAGAGAGCCTGTAATAAGTCCTTGAAATCCCTTCTAATCTATTATATATTTATTTAATTAGTTTAGAAATGCTAATTATTTACCAGAGAGACTAAGGCAACTTCTACAAAGTTACTATGGTTGAAAATATAGTTTTTGAGGGTTTTTTTGAAAGTATCATGTACTTAATATTTTGAAAAAGTTCCTTTACAAGATGTTTAAATATTTTTGGCAAATGCATATTTAGTTTGCTATCTTTTTATTGTATTTCATTTAGCTATAATTTAAAGGATATTTTTTTCCAGGCATATACTGATTACATTAATTGCTAGTTAACTATTTGCTTAGAAGTTTATGTTCTGTGATTTCAGTCGTTGAAGAGATGCTGCTCTTCTCTGTTCCTGAAGATTTCAAAATAGTCTCTGCTTTCATACCACCTGTATTGTGTCTGTGTGACAAGATTTGGGTAGCAGGAGGGCTTCAGGGGTGTCTTCTGTGAAAGGCTGCTAGAAGCTTCCCCTATGTCTGATAGAGCCAGCGCCAGCTGGCTCCAAGACCAACCCACCGCCGGCCAAGGCCGAGCCCATCAGCAGCGATGGCGCCCCGGCGGGCCCCAAGCCCACCCCACCGCCGGCCAAGGCCGAGCCCATCAGCAGCGATGGTAGCGCCTCTGGGGTAACATATTTAAGAAAGGCAGAAAAGTTGCTGTGCAACAGCAATTGCAGTGAGAAGAGAGGAGTAAGAATACATGAGAGAAAAAATTCCGCAGACACCAAGGTCAGTGAATAAGGAGGGGGAGGAGGTGCTCCAGGTGCCAGAGCAGAGATTCCCCTGCAGACCATGGTCAACGCCATGGTGAGGCTGGCTGTGACCCTGCAGCCCATGGAGGTTAGCAATAGGTTAACAGAGCAGATACCCACCTGCAGTTCATGGAGGACCCCACACCAGAGCAGGTGGATGTGCCTGAAGGAGGCTGTGACCCTGTGGGAAGCCTGGTCTGGAGCAGTCTGTTCCTGAGCGACGGCACCCGGTGGAAGGGACCCAGGCTGGAGCAGTTTGTGAAGAACTGCAGCCCATCGGAAGGACTCATGTTGGAGAAGTTTGTGTAGGACTGTCTCCTGTGGGTGAGACCCCACGCTGGAGCAGAGGGGGAGTGTGAGGAGTCCTCCCCCTGACAAGGAAGGGGTGACAGAGACAATGTGTGATGGACTGACTTCAACCCCCATTCTCTGTCCCCCTGGAGCTGCTGAAGAGAAAATCAGGGGTAAAGTTAAGCCCAGGAAGAAGAAAGGGGTGGGGGAAAGGTGTTTCAAGATTTAGTTTCTATTTTCTCATTATCTTACTCTGATTTTGATTTGTAATACATTAAATTGATTTCCTCGAGTTGGATCTGTTTTGCCCATGATGGTAATTGCTGAGTGATCTCTCCTTGTCCTTATCTTGACACATGAGCCTTTCATTAAATTTTCTCTCTCCTTTCCAGCTGAAGAGAGGAGAGTGATAGAGCAGCTTTGGTGGGCACCTGGCATCCAGCCAGGGTCAACCCACCACACCACCACATCCTCACTTTTGTATACCCAAACAAATACACAATTCTTACATTTACAACCAATTTTCCATAATGACAATGTCCTCTTAGATATGTTAAAACAAGCAGTATTATCAAAAGCAAAAACTATCTTCCCAGAAGAGATCAAAATAATGTAGAATCATAGAATCACAGCATGGTTTGGGTTGGAAGAGACCTTTAAACATCATCTAGATGAAACCCCTTGCAATAAACAGGGACATCTTTAACTAGATCAGATTGCTCAGAGCCCCGTCCAACACAACCTTGAACGTTTCCAGCGATGGGGCATCTACCACCTCCCTGGGCAACCTGTGCCAGTGTTTCACCAGCCTCATTGTGAAACATTTCTTCCTTATATCTAGTCTAAATCTACCCTCTTCTAGTTTAAAACCATCACCCCTTGTCATATCTCTACAAGGTCTGCTAAGAAGTCTGTCCTTATCTTTCTTCTAGGCCCCCTTTAAGTACTGCAAGGCTGCAATAAGGCCTCCCCAGAGCATTCTTTTCTCTTCTCCAGGCTGAACACCAGCTCTCTCAGCTTTTCCTCATAGGAGAGCTGTTCCATCCCCCTGATCATTTTTGTGGCCCTCCTCTGGATGTGCTCCAACAGGTCCATGTCTTTCCTGTGCTGAGGGCTCCAGAGCTGGATGCAGGACTCCAGGTGGGGTCTCACCAGAGTGGAGTAGAGGGCAGAATCACTTCCCTCGACCTGCTGGCCACGCTGCTTTGGATGCAGCCCAGGATAGGGTTGGTCTTCTGGGCTACAAGCACACATTGCTGGCTCATGTCCAGCTTTTCATCCACAGGTACCCCCAAGTCCTTGTTGGCAGGGCTGCTCTCAAGCCCTTCATCTCCTTCAGCCTGTATTGATACTGGGGCTTGCCCCAACCCAGGTGCAGGACCCTGCACTTGGCCTTGTTGAACCTCATGAGGTTCACATGGGCCCACCCCTCAAGCTTGTCCACATGTCTCTGGGTGGCATCCCATCCCCCAGATGTGTCATCTGCACCACTCAGCTTGATGTTGTCTGCAAACTTGCTGAGCGTGCACTCAATCCCACCATCTGTGTCACAGATTAGCATATTAAGGATTACTGGTCCCTCAGGTACAGACCCCTGAGGGACACCGCTCCTCACCGATCTCTGTCTGGACATTGAGCCCTTGACCACTACCCTCTGGATGCAACCATCCAACCAATTTCTCATCTACTTAACAGTCAAAGGCCTTACAGAAGTCCAGACAGATTACATCTGTAGCTCTTCCTTTGTCCACTGATGTGGTCACTCCATCCTAGAAGGCCACTAGGTTGATTAAGCAGGACTTGCCCTTGGTGAAACCATGCTGGCCGTCTCAAATCACCTCCCTGTCCTCCATGTGCCTTAGCATAGCTTCTAGGATGTTCTGTTCCATGATCTTGCCAGGCACAGAGGTGAGACTGACAGGTCGGTAGTTCCCAGGGTCCTCCTTCCTACCTTTTTTAAAGATGGGTGCAATATTACCCTTTTCCCAGTCTCCAGGGACTTCACCTGACTGCCATGACTTATCAAGTATCATGGAGAGTGGCTTGGCAACTACATCAGCCAATTTTCTCAGGACTCTGGGAAGCGTCTCGTCAGGTCCCATAGCCTTGTGCATGTTCAGATTACTCAGATGGTCTCCAACTTGATCTTCTCTTACAGTAAGAGGGACTTTTCTCCTCCAGTCCCCATCTTGCAGTCCATCCACTTGAGAGGTGTGGGATGAGAATCTGCCAGTGATGACTGAGGCAAAGAAGTCTCTGAGTAGTGTTGTGTATTGATAATACATTAAATGCTATGGCCAAATAGAGCATATCAATAGTAGTTACATCCAGATAAGTTTTGGAAGTTAACTTGGAAGAAGTCACTTCTTACAGTAAGGAGGGTAGAGCTGGCTAAGTTAGCACTACGTGGAGGAATTCAAATGTTGTGGCTCAGCATTGTCTATCTATTTCATCTCTTTGGGGCCAGAAGCTGGGACCAAGGTTTATTATGTGGCATAAGATGTTAACAAGCATAGGAGGAATATCTCACTTTCTTGCATCCTGTCTCACGGTATATTTCTCCTTTAGTGCTTTTGTGTACTTTCCATTCTCTCCAGTACATGTGGTGCTACTATGGGGTGCAGGATGATGTTTGCTCGAGAACAAAAACTTGTGGTTTTTGTTTGCAGCGTATCCAGTGCTGGGGACAGAGAAGCCACAATATATTCCCCCATCAAATATTTGGGCTGTGTTGCTTCTGACAGCTGTCTCCACCATAGCCAATACTAAATCTGATGATAGTCAACACCTAATTTCTCAAGACAGAAATGCGTGCCATATAAAGTAATCTTAAAGGGCACAGGCTTTGTCCTAGCTTTACCTTGCTCAGTGCATATTCCTCCGCAATATAAGTATGGAGAAAATTCTACATTAGTTAAGGTTCATCAGTGTTCATAGCCTAGAAGAATAGTTATTTGATTTTGTGGCATGCATATTGATTTAAAAGAATGAACCCATTCTGAATATAAGTGGAAAGGAACGCACTTTAAAGATCTCTAGTTTTCTGGAGCCTATTTTTCGTTCTCTAGACAATGTGTTTAGACATTGCTTCTATGTTACTGTTTTATCTCCTCTGTTAGCACTATTCTCAGTACTGTAGTACCTGTTCTGCTGAAAAATATGCTTTCTGTTCATGTTACTTTTGACATCTGCTTTCATTGTTCTTTGAAACTAACCTATGTGTAATCCACGAGTCTATTTCAGGTGAGGATGTGCTTCCCAGACCTTTTGGAGAGATTTTGAAAACTTAAACGCAATTACAGATGTACCTTACATTTTAATGTCTCTTTTCCTTATTCTCCGCATCACCTTTTGTAGTATATGACTATCAGGGTGTCTTTTATGATTCTTAGCAGGTTCTTTAACAAAAGTTCTTGTATATAGTCCTCCAGTTGAAATAAATCAGTCCTTAGAAACAACAGCTTTATTTGCACTTCAGTGGATTTCAGTGGATACCGTAAATACCTGAGCATTTAATGTTCAGTTGTGTATGTATTACTTCAAATGACATTCTGATCTCCCTGATGCATTAGTTAACACGTAGGCTCACAAGTGTGTGTAATAGTTGCGTTTCACAGCTCTGTTCAAGAACCTAAGTTTCAATTACAGATACCACGCTGAATTCCTAAGAAGTGCAACTTAGTACTTAAAAGATGCATATTTTGCCATTAATTAGCAAATTCAATTATCTATGCAAAATAAAGTAAATATGAAAAAAAGAAAAAATAAAAAAACACATTGGGAAAAATACTAAAGGGAGATAAGTACTCATAAAGGAGAGGGAAATTCTGCAATCTACTCAGTGTATGAAATTAATTACAATAATAATATGGTGATCCAAAAGACCATTGAAAGCAGAGGTAATTTCCTAGGCTCAGGAACTTTTTTCCAGTATTTAAGTTATACCATGCTAAAGGGGGGGTCCGTGTGAGGGTGAGAGCTCATAGCAGAAGAAAAGAGAACAAGAGTGATTCTCTGGTTTTGTCAGGAAACAGCCATCAGGAAACGTAGAGTTCCAAATAACGAGTCTATGTTCTGCAGGTCAGGACTCTCCAAGAAATCTTTCCAGATGTACTCTAAGTATTTCAATCAGTACTGGAGCTTGTTGGCGCTCTCTCTCTTGTCTTCCTGTTTGTTTGTCTCTGTCTCTGCCTTTCTCTCTCTTTATTTATTTATTTTTGGGAACCAGGACCGGAGTGCTTTTCCAAGCAATCTTCTTCCCCTGCAATCTGAGGGGATATCCAACTTAAAAAAAAAAAAAAGAAAAAGTGGAAACAAGTTAAGCGTTTCTTGCATCTTTCAAAGAGTTGAGGAGCCGAGGATCTTGATAGGAAAGCCAAAAAGAAGGTGATTGCTGTTCATGTGACTGGTATCACGCAGGTATAAACCCATTGCCTTGGATAATTACACTCCTGATTTATGCCATTGCTGTTGAGAAAAGAACCACAGAGCTTACAGCCTGTTCAGAAAACCAAGGATGGAATTTGTCCTGACCCAGACATGACGTCATATGCAACAAACTTAAAAAAGAAAAGCATTCATCCAGGTTTTCAGTAATATCTTTTTGGACATTTTCTTGTTAGCTTTCATTTGTACAACGACAACATTGCTGTGATTTGAGCTACTCCTGTTCCACTACAGTTCCTGTACCAGCCAGGGTCTTCCGCTCTGCTCACATACACCACACACACGCACTGCTAAAAAAAATTATTCACTACCATGTTACTCTATTCCCCTGTCACCCTGTCCAGTGGAGCTAAAGAGTCATCAAACTTGAGCAATGTAGTAGTAAATAAAATACATAAGCGTTCACCCACATATGCATACGAAATCTTTCCCTCAGAGAGTTACGAGGCTGCACTACTTGTTTTACTATGAGTAAATCTGTAACTTTTCATGTTTTTAAGAAAAAAGAATACACAATAGGATATATATATCCTAAAGAAATATCCTTAAGAGATAAACCAGCAGAACAAGAGGAAACAACAAGAAAGAAAATATTAATGGAGGAATATTTACTGTTAAAAGTATTCTTAGGCAAAAGGTCAGGTTCTTATCTGGTGTAAGCTGGAGCAGCTCCATTGCCTCCGGTGGAGCTGTGCCAGTTTATCCAACGCGTATGCTCTGGCCCAGTATGTCCTGCAAGTCAAATCACTGAACTGGAATCTTCAAAGTCTTCCTTATCATGCTTTTAAATTTGTATTGCTACTAGCAACAGTTTCTTTTAAATAAAGTTTGCATACGCAAATTATTCACATTGCTTTATTTTTTCTTTGTCAGTTCACAAAAAAGTATTTCAAGTTGTCATAACCTTGCATTTAGCCAGTGAAATAGTAATCTTGAAAGGAGAACATTACAAACTGGACACATACCCTGTTGATTTTTCTCTAAAATGTGCACACCATAAAGCAAGTAGGGTTTTTTGTTTTGTTTTAAAACCTTCCTCAGATATTATTATACAAAAATATTCATATGCAAGTAATAAAGATTTTTTTAAACATCCAACTTTTTTAAACCTAATGCAAAGTCACACCAAAAGTTTTTTTTATTTGTTTTTGTGGTTTTTTTTTTTAATCTAGGCAATGTACACCTTGTGCTTTAACAAACCTACGGCATCATGTGCTCTTTACAAGGATTTTAGTGAATATACTCGTGTGTCATTATTCATTAAATAATGCAAAACTTGCCTACTTTTGTGGATTTTATTTCCCTTAATCCTCTTTTTCCCCCCCTTTATGTGTTATTTGTGTTTGTATGTATGTGTGGAAAAGTTAAGGCAAGTGCAATCAAAGTTACAAAAATCAATATTTCTATTGCTAACATGTGCAGCATTCATATTTAGTGAGTGATGTCTTTTCTCCTGTAAGAATAAAAATTGATGAAAATACAAAAATGTTTAATATGTTATAGTTGTTACAATAAGCTGTTCAGTTTTATACACCAGGCTTGGTGAATTTTCCAAAAGTTAGGGTAACATAAAATACGTTCTTTTTAAAGTAACATACACTGAAACTAGGTAATATTTTGATCATGACTCTCTTGCTTCTCAGCAATGTGTATAATATTACTACAAAAATGCAGTTGCTTTTAGCTATGACCCATCTAATTTTTTCAAAAAATAAATATAAGTTAATCTCTTTAGGTAAAATATTTATTATACAGTAGGCATAAATATAGGTTGATGTATCTCTACTTAACTTTAGTGCTTCTATTTTAACTTCAGTGAACAAAGTGTATAAAGGAGGAAGCGTATTTTCCAGTTTTTAGTTGTATCTGTAGCCTTAAAGAAAGCTTTGATAAGAATGCATATGTTAATCTATGGTTTATATGGCAATAGTAATGAACATTTGGAAAAGGTAATGATATTGAATCTTCCATTAAACTGTACAATAACCAGAAACCCATGTTCTCAAATTCTGTGCCTGATTCTGCTCTTTTTTGCACCAGTTATATACATTAATTCTGCTGACTTGAGCAGAATTTTTTTTTTTTTTTATCAACCATTAAGCAAATTAAGAAGAATGATCCCAAAGCCTGACATGGCACTTGCTTGTTTCATTCCATCAATGCAAACTGTTTTAAAGTTGGTAAGTATACACTTATATCTTCAATATATGTGCATGTATTCAATAGCAGCTACAGAGCATTTCAACTATGGTTATTCCCAGGATTACAGAGGGCCAGCTGACATTTAACAAAGTGCTTTATCGAGATGCTTGCCCAAATCTTAGCTTTGAATAGCGCGCTCCCAAGAATGGACTGTTACTTCTTGAGTTGAGTTGTTCACTCTGCTTATGGACAGCTAGCTCCTCCTGAGCTGAGTACAATAACAGAATAAAATTAAAGAAACTAAATCCTCTAGATGAGTTGTGGCTGGTAAAAAGATGTTGCAGTTGACATAAGAATCAAACAATTCTCTACAGACTTTTGTTTCTTTATTTATATTACATCTGCAGCTTTTTTGTAAAAGTGAAGGTGGTGAAATCTTTCTTCTATTATTGCAAATAGACACATGTTCTTGCTTATAAAGGTCTTTTTGGTCATTTTGTTTTCTCATCTTCTGAAGAAAGTTCAGTTATGTACAATATACCAATAAAAATATTTATCTATGAAATGGTGTATATGCTGCTTAAGTTTATATATTATGAATAGTCACGTGACGTTAGTAACTGCACAGACTTCATAGTGTGCTTTTCTTGCAAAATTCATATGTGACTCAAAATTGCTGTGAGTGGCAACAGTGGACATTTAGAGGTAATGTCGGAAAGATAATTTAATCCCATTTTACTGTAAGAGCTAAGATTAATATTTTGTCTTTTAACATCCTCAACTCACTAACTGTGTTGGCTGTTTAACCACTACCCAGCACTGGGCAGATGCCTACTTTAAATTTATTAGCTGCTGAACAGGTATAAAATAAAATAAAATAAAATAAAAAATAAAAAGTAAAAAAAAACCCCAAA
>NW_010561015.1:0-284 GCF_000687285.1 Phaethon lepturus | reverse complement strand
CTGCAAACCTTTATGATGAAACTAAGATGCTATATTAAGCTATTTCTGAGTTTGCTGACTAAAATAATAATAATAAAAAAACTTACATCATATTTTTACAAGATGTGTAAAGTAAGTTGCAGCTGGTGACTATCTAGCTCAGGACAGGAGGAGTTATGGGAAAGAGGGCAGATATTTGGGTTCTAGCCAGCTATTTGAAAAAATAAATAATGATATTATACATTTCCATTAATTCACCTTGACTTTGAAATATCTGATTTTATTTTATTTTATTTTATTTTATT
>NW_010561014.1:4295-13646 GCF_000687285.1 Phaethon lepturus | reverse complement strand
ATCAACACTCCCACCCAACTTGGTGTCATATTTAAACATACTGAGGGAGCACTCGATCTCCTTATCCAGGTCACCAATAAAGATATTGAACAAGACCAGCTCCAGAACCTTCAGTAATTCTTCACAATATTAACATTAACACTTATATAAGCACCACTAGCCAAAATTTTCAGAGCAGTTTGTGAACATGAATTAATTAATTTGCATAGTGGAAAGAGAAGTGAAGTGACTTTGGTATTGTCCCTTCGGGTTTAAAGCAAGAGTGTACAAGCTGGTTTTGCATAAATTTATTTCTGGGTCAAGCCTTGTGTTCTTTGCCAGCGTTAGTATTCATTAGAGAAAGAAAAAAAAAAGCAAGAATGGAAGAGAGTGGATTAAAAGTTGCTTTCAGAAATTGCCTTGAAACATGTCTTACAAAGAAAGAGCCAGTGAAAGTGCAATAATACCTTCAGAGTTAATGAAACAGAAATACCATTTTAACATGTTTAGGTCAATAGAGCTCAGTTGTGGAGAATTTTCATTGGTGCTGTGCTAGAATGGAAAGTCATTACAAAAATCTAGATGTGTTCTATTTCAAAACATAGGAAAACGTAAAACCTCAGAACAAGGAGATCCAAACTCTGTTCTAGACTGTCATATGACAAATTGCTGAAAACCCTCATATCTTTATATATCTTCTCATAACAACCCCCCCAAGACCTTGGATTCCATCAGCAAGGTTGAATGATGGTGTTTAAAGGGCTCCTTGTCCCTCAGAAGAGCCTGAGCACTGCAGACATTTTGCCTGATATACTGAACTCAAGAGATAACTACAATATTTATGTTTTGATTTTAGCATAGGCATACATTTGAAAAGTTTTTCCAAGCTTATTTTGGCCTTTCTGTAAAATGAGGTCCAGATAGCCAAGACGTGCAGAGGACCAGGAACTCAGATATTAGGTGTGGGTGCTGGGCAAAGCTGCATACCTTGGAGAACACTGTAGCTCTGAGGAAAGATTGGGTGCACTTTATTTCATTATTCAAAGTTTACTGACTTCTGAATCACTATCATGGAGAAACATTGACATCGCATGTGGCTCCTTTTGGACCCTTCCTGATTGCCAGCTCATGGCCACAAGGCCACTGTTTTCATCCTCACTTCTGTACTGTACTATCCCATTTCCTTCATTCTTTCAAGGCTTACTGCAAATTATCACTCTATGTATTCACTGTTCTCTCAAATTTTCAGTTTAACTTCTTCCAGCACCTTTTATTTCAGTCCTAACCCAATAGCTTTAACGAAATATTTACAGAGACAGGATAAGTTGTACTGTGTAAGCCATATCTAAAAAGTCTCAAGAAATGAGGCTCTTCAGTACTTATCCCTATGAGCCAGAGAGCAGCCAGTTCCTTCCTGATGTTGTACCACAGCCACTCCATCCGCTTTCCTGCTTCAGCACATCCTGACAACGTTTTACATCCATGCAGGCAGCATGGATGGGTAAATTCATTTCACCACTTGATCAGGCTTGCATGGAAGTATAGGACCAGAAGGCATGACAATTGACCATTTTACCCTTAAGGACAGGTATTTATATTTAGATTGTCTGTGAAAAATTTTTGTCCTGCTACTCTTAGAAATTGTCAGTGAAGAAGAACCCACAAAATCTGCACAGTCTGTGCTTTGCATCCTTCATATTTTGAAATATTTTCCTAATATGTAATTTACCTTTTCCTAGCTGTTTAAATTGACTAAAGTGAACTGATTTCTTCCTATCCTACCACAAGCACAAATGATGACATTCTCATTGACCTTGTCACACCATGCTGCACACTGATCGACCATGACTTAACCTTCTCTTTTCTAGATTGACAAACACATTTTCTCCAGCCTTTTCAAACTTAATTTGTTTCTGTGGATTTCATTTGTATTCTTTTGATGCTGCCTGTATCTTTTTTAATGTTATTCTGGAACTCTTTGGTCTTATATCCAAAACCTTGCTCAATACCTCTCAGAAGAAAATTTTTCAACCTTGCAACACCATCCCATTTTAACATAGATTCATTTTGTGATCCACTATATTCATCATACTCTTTTTGGTAATTGTACTAATGCAAGCATGAGCCACTTTTCCATTTTCCTTCACAAAGTACTGCACTTAGCTCCTGACTTTCACTGAATTTCATCTGACTGGTTTCAGACACCCTCTCCAATTCATCAAGACTATTTTCAAGGCTGATTTCCTACCAATAGCTTGCAGCCCACGTCCATCCAGGGGTCTCTCGACTTGCCCTGAGCATGTTCCCTCTTCATCACCAAAATCACTCACAAAAATAATGACCAGCACAGGAGCCCAGGCTGGGCCCCACTGAACACCTCTTTCTCTGCGAAAATCCACTCTCTCCCTGTGGCTCCTCAACCCATATTTACATCCACTAACGTCACTTAGACTCTGGTCTCTAACCTAGGACCCTCTTAATGGAAAATGAGGAGGCAGAAATGAAGCAGAACAGACTAACACAACCCACTATTTGTTCTGCCCCACTCCTCTGCCAGTGAACATTGGCTGTCAGGAATCTAAACTGTATTCTCCTAGTTTATGTGCTACTGTGGACTGGGAGATCATCAACAGCATCATTAAAGCCGGATCTATAGTTTACTAAGCAGATCTCATCTTCCAATTTTCCGATTTTCCAATTTTCTTTCAAAAAAGGAAATTGAATTAGTTTGGCCCGATTTGTTATTGACACACCTACACTCACTGCTTTTTAGCATCCTTTTATTATTCTACAAACCTGCAGAAACTGATTGTTTAATAATCTTTCCTGATACCTACCTGGGTAACGAAGTTAAATTACCTGATCTTGAGATCCTTGATACGATGTACGCTTTCCTCCAGTCCCCTCGGACCACAGCGCCCTTGCTGATTTCTTGGAGGTAATCACCAACAATTCAGAACTGCCTTGGCTAGTTCCTTAAAACCTCTCAATTTTATCAGGACCTGCCGTGCTGAATACATCTCTTTTATATAAATAGCCGTTGACTTTTGGTTCACTCCCCGATCTCATTTGCATTTCAATCTCTTTGTTAAAATTAATTTTGTCATGTATCTAGGCATAAGTAATCTTTTGGGGGGAGAAAAGTGAAGCAAAAACGACAATTATTTTCAGCCTTCTCTCCAATAACCCTTCTTTTTGTTCTTCCCATTAAATGGTGGGCTGCTATACACTCTCTTTTCCTTCTTTATATTTCTAATGTATTCGCAGAACATTTTCTTGTCAGCTTGGTGATTTTAAATGTTGGATCAGAACTTGGACCTTTTGTGTTAAGTCTTTACTTTAGGGAGAAATTAAGAGGAACAGGGAAAGAATCAAAGGAGAAATCCAGTGAGAAATTGAAGTGAAAAGAAAGGACAGGGCAGGAAAGGAACAGAGGAAATGGAACAGAGTGTCAAATAAAATAACATCTCAGTAACTGACAGTCACATTTTATCACATTCAGTTTAAAAATGTCTTCTGTGTGTGAAGATAAAAAATGTTAATCTAGGAGAACCATACAGATGTTTTAAAATTATTTCAATTTCTTGGAACACGTGGAGGGGGAGAGGTGATCTCTGAATCTGAGACACACTGTCATCTTAAAAATTAGTTGTTGTGCTTTCCCAAAGCATCACATGAGTCACTCAGGCCATTTTCAGCTCCCTCGGCCAATGCAATGGTAAAGGTCATTTTTCAAACACACTTGATGTTGGCAGTGACCCTTTGATACCTGGTACACTTGTTGAAGCCAATCTCTTTCAGAAGTGCACCTACAAAGACACAGCTAATAGAATTGGGTTATTCTTTTGCCCAGTCCCAAAGCCTTGCAGAGTATCCTGGCAAAATCCCCTCTGGCTTCACAGATGCCAGAATTTCACCATGTCCTCTTCCAAAGTGAGACAAAAACGTGACAAATTCCAAAAATGAGACAGATTCTTTGTTGATGCCTCCGAAGAAGGAATATGATTAGGTCTATTGAGCACACACAGTGCAGAACTGTTAGCTCAGGAGTAACATTAATACAAGGACTCTTTATTATTTCTTCTCTAAGGGAATTCATTGTTATTCAGTGCCATAGCACTGCGGGGCAGGTGTCATTTTAAAGATGCTGAACTACAGTGATGTGCTGTTTTTTTGACCGCGGTCAGCATGCTCAACACTGAATACTGGCAGAAGAGAGCTGATCTGCTGATACTACCTCCAAATTTGTCACCCCTGGAGAATGAATGAATGATCTGGTAGAGAATTATCCCTCCACCTCCCTCCCTAATGACTCCTTGGCTTTTGTGAATGGGTGCACAGGTAAAAGATATCTGGTGAAAACCCGTCAGTAACTTAGCATGTTTGCAGCACACTCCTTGGGTGGCTTTAGGTTCTTTGAGCTGACTTGACATTTCCAATATATAGAATGATATTCAATTTTAACTACCCAAGAGAAGCCTGGCAGCCCATGTTTCCACACAGCAGACATGTGGAACAAGCACAACATGGATCACATTTCAAGTAAATTTGTCAAATATTTGGTAGGTGTTACAGGGAGTTCTAAAGATTTTCACTACTCCATTAATAAATGTTCTTTTATATCATGCCTCTCCTAGGGTGCTTTCCTGGTGTAGAGTTATGACATTGAGCCTTGGACTTTGTTATCTACTATGACTAATATGATGGCCCAAGCATGTTGGATGATTTAGATCTAAAGCGAGAGGAACAGACCCAGACTCTAAGGAGTTTGTGATTTTAAAAGATGTGACCAAAGAGGAAGAGGGAGGGAGGGAGAGAGGAAGGGAAGGAGGAAGGGAAGAAAGGAATAAAGGAGGGATAGGTTAATGGGCTCTGTTCAAGCAATTTCTCTTAACCTACATATTTGTCCCCAAAAGGCATTGGGGGTTTGCTGCAGTTTCTTTTTTTAATAAACTGAGTGGTGAACAACTGCTGAAATAAGGCACTTTTTAATGCACTGACAGTGATAACTAATCACTGGCATAACTAACTCAAGGCCAGAGCTCCATGAGGACAGATCTTCAAATCCAGAAGAAAACTATGTTCCAGCTCTCCACAGAAGTATATATGTGGCACAGGATCCCATGTGTGACATCCTATGGCATCTGGTAGAGAGAAAACTGGATTATTTTATCACAGTGTTTCTTTTTGGTCTTAGCATTTTCTCTTTCTGATTTCAATTATGTTCCAGGAAAGCATCTCTCTTTCAGAGAGCACTTAGCCATATGCTTACTCTGGAAAATGACCCCTGCTTAAATCTTATGAACTCCACAGTGACACAAGTACATGCAAAAGAGTTCATTTTAATTTGATTAACATAAGGGTGGGATTCATAATGCCAGTGAACTGGATCCTGATTTCGTTCTTTTTCCTCATCATCATTAAACACCATGTCATCTTTAAAAGCAACCTGAGTTTGCACTTGTAACTTTGGCTCAGGTCTGCTCAGCCCAGGTCCCGTGGGTTCTGGAAAGCCAGGAATATGTTAGGATCCTTACGTAACCTCAGCAGCTTTGATGTGGTTTAGTTTATTTATAACAGCTAGCTCTTCTGAATAATAATTCCTGCTTCAAAGAGTTCAGCTTCAAGTTCTTGGCCCTATGCTATTCACCCTCCAGAAAAATAGTCTGTTTATGGGGGGAGCGTGCACGATGAGAATACTGAGTCCTCCAGTTTGATTCACTGAGAGTTGGTCGATCCCATCAATCAGGAAATTAATTCACTGGATTGTCTGCATTTTCGGACATAAGTTTGATGTTCAGCCTGAGCCTTTTGTCCTCTACTGTGTATTTTTAGAGGTGTTTGCCATTGGCATTGGTGAAATATTTACAGATGAATTCTTTGACTTTTGTTGGCATCCAAATGCTCTAGGTGGCAATTAAACCTCAAAATAGAGCGGTGACAAATTTGGAGTTAAGAAAAAAGTTTCTTTGCTCGGGACAATATTTTCACTTCAATCTATTCACCGAACTTTTATTCACATGTAGAGGAAGTTTGCCCAAGGGCCCTTGAAGGGACACGAAACCATTTGTGCCAGTATTGCATAAAGATTTTAAAGGCATTGTGTTTCACCAATGTGATCTGAGTTTCTGTCCTAAAAGAAAGGCACTGAGTGCTTGGAAAAGAAGAGACCGAAGGAAGACATTTAAAGTAGTTTTCCAGCCCTTGGGTTTGTGGTTATAAAAACAGCATTTCAGGATCAGAAGGCATCAGAAATGAATAAAGCTTGTGTTTCTGGATTAAACCAGAGTTTTACATCACTAACTAACATATCAGAACTGGCATTCACCTACACTGTGGTCCTTTGAAGGTCTGGGTGGTGTGGAAAACCACATGTGGAGCCCTTTGTGTAGCAATTAGCTCATCATTTAATCTTTTCAAGGATGCACTTTTATCTGCCTCATCTTTTCTTCCTAGGTCAGTAATTTCAGGCCCCTAATCCTTTTTATTGTTCTCCTGAATGCCTTCTAATTTCCAGTAGTTAGAACTTAATGCAATATGCCCAGTGCAGTTGCAGCAACGCCTCTAAAAGAGCTGCAAAGAGCTTTAATTACCTCTTTGGTCTTTAACTGCAGTTCTGCTTTGCTTTATTTGCTGATAATATCAAACTGGCAAATCGTATGTCCCCCATCATTGTAGTGTCAAACTATTTTCCACACACTATATGAGAGCAACTAGCGTTTTTCTGACACCATTACTTTTTGTTCTGTATTTCTAGCCTGTTTCTCTGTGGTTTATTTTTCTGTTTTCATTAGCATGCACGGAAACTTTAGTCCGTTTAAGGGCTTTATTCATCTGCTCCAAGTCATGTGAGTGATCACCTTGTTACAAAATTCTGTCAGTTGTAGGCAATTAAGGCAAAATACATCTGCCAAAAGGAACAAGCCAAACCTGGATACAGCCCTGCCACAGCACACTGTTCACCTGCAGAAAAGGAGGGCACCTCCCCAGGCATCAGTATCTGGACTCCCTTTGCAGTGAACAGAAAGAAATGGGTACTTTCAGGGAGGATTTTGTCTGATCTGCTTTAGGCACCTATTTTGGCATGACATGCCATAAAAGTGTTGTATCTCTTCACTGACTGAAGGCAGCAGAAGTTGCCTCTCTGGTGGGCAGTGCTCTACAGTGTCGGTGTTCAAAGCGGGGTGAGATGGATCCCGTGTTATCTCTCTCCGATTACAGCCCCATTCGGAGTCATGTACGCGTGCTATGGATGCGATGGTAGCTACAGCAGCTACTCTGACATCTGAAACAGAGAGGGATGATAAATGAGTCAGATCAGGACTCATTTCCTAGGATTTGCCCAGGCAGTAGGGAATTCTTACAACACCTAAACAAGGCTCACAAATAGGCTAATTACCAACATCTCTGGCCCACTTTCACTTTTTTCTTGCTTTGATCGTGAGAGCCTTTGAGCCAGACTCCTGCCTTCTACATTGCATATGTACAGAATCTAGCACAATGAGCCCAGTTTTCCTAAGGACCTCCTGGGTGTGACTTAAGAAATGATACTAGAATAAAATGGGATCTTTGCTTTTTCAGGTGGCCAGGTACATTTTGCCCGTAGTGGATAGTTGTCTGATCATATGATCAACCGCTAACACCTTCTGTAAATGGCCTTCCTGCAATGAATAATAAAGATTTTTGTTGGCCATTATTACCAAAGGCAAATTTCAGCTTCTGGAAGCAGAAGAGTCTGAGCTGCAGCACAGGCTGACTGATACCTGAAGTGGGTAGGTATGTCCAACAAACCAAGCACCATAATACCTCCACACAGGTACTTTCTTTTTTAATTAAATGCGGCTTTTGTAAGCTACCATCATGCCTCCCTCTCACTCTCCTTAACTCAGAGAACATAGCAGATCTGTGCTCTGCAGAGTGAAACGTTGAAATGGAAAACATTGTTCATTCAGTTCTGCTTTAGTACTGTCCATCTCTCAAGGTCATTAGCAAATCTGCCTAAAGCCTCATTTGACAGGCACCTAAGTTGCACAAGCCCAAGCACTATAAGGCTCAGTGGAAATTAAGAGATTTCACAAGCTATATTCAGCTTGTTAAGATATATGCAAACCCCCCTCCGGGCACACAGAGGTCTTGAGCTGAGTGAGCTAGCCAAGGAGACAGGGTTGCCTTGACCACTCTGTGACATGTTCCCAAGATGACAGAATGAAAACCAGCAGGTCAGAATGATAGCCATGAGACTGTTTCAACACACACCAAGTTTTATATCACCTTGGGCTCCAGATTCAGCATTTCTTATTTCAGGATCAAGCAGTAATAAACAGTGAGAGAAAACACCATTTTTTTACAAGATAAATAGCCCCAAAGGGACATGCAGAACAGACTTCTTTTTTCCCATCTCTTGCAAAAGAACTGGTTTCATCCTCGGTTTTTTGTTCATTTGTCCTACTTCTTGCAGCAGCATCTTTGTTGAGACTTTAAAAAATGGCCTCTATATTCCTGAGCTTTCTTCAGTCATGCTCAGGGTTGATTCTGTACCCCAGAAAAATGGGAGATCTCCCTGGACTGGGCAATCTGGAGACGGTGGCAAGCTTTGTTGTGATCCAGGCTCATCTCAACATCACATACATACAAAATGTTGACAGGAATTAGCCCCCACTGGAAATCCCTGCCTCCTTGAGACATAGAGGACAATCCTGTGTTTAAACAATCCTGAACATCCCCTAGGAACAGGAGACTGGAAGGATCCCCTGGGCCAAGTCTCATCCCCAGCTGCCACATATCATGTAGTTCAGTTCTTAAGCTGATCACGTTTCAACTTAAAAAAAATAACAGGAAGGGAGATTTTTGTCTTCATTACCGCTACCAGAGGGTCTTCCAGAATCTCACTGCCACAACAATTAGAAGCATTCTTCTCACTTCCAGCCTAGGTTTATCCATAAGCAGTTGGCATCTAATTGTTCTTCTAGTTGTATCCCTTAAATTAATCCATTCTGATCTTTCTGTGGTGTTTACCCATTGGTATATTTATAGCTGACAGCCACATCCCTTCTCACTCTTCCTTCTGCAAGACCAGACAAGCCCCCGGCTCAGTTGTTAGACTCTTTTCAAGTGATGAACTCTCCTTTCCCTGGTCACCATTGTGACCTCTGTCTGTGACTTCTGCAGTATAAATTCATCTTTCTTTTCAAATGGGTGATGAGAACTGTGCAGTATGCAGCACAGCTTAACGCTTTCCTGCTGGAAATACTTTCCCTGAGACACTCCAGGACTGTCTTTGCCTTCTTTACGAGCTGAATCATTTTTGTGGCTTGCGCTCAGCTTTTATCTGATTGTTACACGCAAGTCTTTTTTCTCCTTAGTTATTTCCTG
>NW_010561014.1:0-4211 GCF_000687285.1 Phaethon lepturus | reverse complement strand
CTGCTGAAATCAGTAGGAATCAACCAATGCTACCCTGCTCCCACTGAAACCAGTGAGAACGAGGTTTTGTATACAATAGATTAAGTTATCAGCTTTTCTTTAAGATGTTTACAATAGAAACACCATCAGCAGGAGACTAGATACCATGAGCCTTAATAGTTCTAATAATTACTCCTGGAGTAATAAATTAAAAGTTGCCTTTAGAGAACTCTTAATGAATCCAGAAAACAAAACGAGCATGCACACTGATTTGACAGCAATCCCTTCTTTTTAAAAATCTTTGCTAACTGAGCAGCCCTGTGCTGAATCTTCTGTTTGCTAAAGGGGAAAAGTGTGGATATAAGGGCAGAAAAACTGTAAAGCAAAACATGGATGATAATGTAACAGTTCTAGCTTTTCTCGCTGACTCAGAAAGGCTAAGTGTAACTGCATTGAAAAGAAAATGGTCCCTCCTAGCCTGCTGGTCCCCTAAATCAGTATCGGTACATACAGTAATATTTCGGTCTCCAGAGTTCCTGTAAGGAAATCTTGCAAAACAGTCTTTGAAGAGACAGTGAATTTTGTTTATTGTATTCTCTGTATCACATTTGGTGACATTATCCAAACCTGCCATATGTTTTCCTTAGCGCTATAGTCCAGCCTTGCCACATTGTTGAATTACTATAGGATGACACAGCCTGGGATATCACTTGAAAAAATAAAGCACAAGAAGAAGAGAAAATTCTTTGATGCAAAAATAACAATAATTTAGAATTGAGTTATTTCCAAACAAACCAAAACCAGACAATTATTTCTTGGAAATAGACTATAAGGATAATTTTGATCACTGGGTTCTGCAAGGTAATAAAAGTATGCACTTCCAACCTGTTTCATAAACATTAAACAATGTAGTAAACTGTAACTATGAAACAAGACTGTATTATGATAATTACATGACTTCTTAAAGCAAAGACATATTAATTTTCTTTCAAGACACTTAGTTCCTTGGAATTTTACCAAGCATGACTGACTTTTCTTGAATGACAGAGATAAGCCCATGTTGCAGGAATGGGTACAAGAAATAGGACACTGTAACTGCTGGGAGTAGTTCTCTGTGGCAGCCCACTGCAGGGATGGGGAGAGGCTGCAATGTGCAGAGCAGTAGTTCGGCTGCAGCTCCTCCTCAGCGCAGAGCGCTGAGCCGTAGGCCTGCACCCAAACCACCAGCCTATTTACCCTTCAGTTAAATGTGGAGGATTCAGTCCTAACATTATGTTCTTTATTTTACCAAGGTCCAAAATACTTCAAGTCATCTAGCTGTAGCTAGATTTCCCTGACACAAGTGTTTTGGAAGAAAACTGCAATGCTACCTTATAAGAAGCCCCAAGCCAAACACAAAGGGTGACAGAGGGAAGTAGTTGAGATTTGTCCAAGACCTCAGGGGATACACAGAGGAGCCTGAAGATACAGCTGAACATTTTGCCACCTCATTAGGCTTTTTAGATTACCCCAGCCCCCAGAAAAGTCCATATTTATAGTTTCAAAGGTAACTTTGTGAAGCTGGTGTTGTATATTGAAGAAGCACCATGAAGACACTTAACCTCAGGATTGTGATTATTAAATTAATAGAAGACAGTGAGATCATCAGGTACTACCTAAAAAGGGAAGAAGATGCATGGAGGTGTAAGTAGCACAGACATGTTGACAGAAATATTCCCATTCTGTAGATTAATAGTCAGGTTGCAAGGCCACAGGTGGCAGGCCACCAGGAACCTGCGGGGTGGCACAGGCCATTGCATTCTTTCCAAAAATCCTGGACTAAGCATGTGTTTAATAGAGGTAGCTAATGTCCTTGTAAAGACTTCAAGCAAGGGCGAGTTCAGCACCTTTGCTGGTAGTTGCTCCAATGTTTAGTTAATCTCACAACTAGGAAATTACCACTTTTTCTAATTCATAATCCATCATGTCATGATATCATAGAGGACAAGGCTGGAAGGGACCCTGAGAGTTGTCTTGGTCCATCTTGCTCTGGGAAGGGCTCAGCTTTACCTAAACTACTGATGTGTTTGATATCTGTTCTTAACAACCTCCAGGGACACAGGCAGAACCAAACCCCTCATTCTCACTTTCTCTTGAATAACCTGAATAGACTGTGTTCTTTAATCCTTCTAAAGGAAGTTTTATTTCCTAACTCCTAGTTAATGTTTTTGCCTCTCCCGGACTTTTTCTGTTATTCCCATAATTCTCTGGAAGGATGGTCAGCTCAGCTGGATGCAACATTTTCTTAATGAACAACCCAATATTGTGTCCAAAGAAAGTATCATTCCCCTACAAATATATTCTCTTTTTTCATATATCCACTGTGGAGACATTTTTTTTCTTTCCTTCTTCTCCTTGTACCTTGATTAGGCCATATGAGGTTTAATTTTCTGGATGAAAACTGAAAAGAGCAGACATTTCCAATCATCTTTCTCACAAGATGTGTTAACTACCACATATTGATTATCACCTGCTAGATCAGTGTTGAAAACATCATATGATATTGGACCAAGAGCTGGTGTCCATACAAGTCCCATATTAATGGCTTCTCTCAGGAACAGCTGCATTAACAACGCCATTTCGAAGTCTGTCAGTGAGCCAGTTTTTCATCCATTTTGTGCCCTGTTGATTGCTTTTAATGCAAGATCTTTATCAGTGTGTCAGGCAGTATTAAATGAAGAGCCTTGGAGAAATCGAAAGGTACCACCTCAGCACAGCTGTCTTAATCATCCCAACATATATAACGGACTTGTTTAACAAGATGTACCTTCCACTAAAACCATTTTGCATGACATATCTTCTTAAACTCTAACTCTTCCTTGACAAAGTCCTGAATTCACTGCCCCACTGTCTGGCCTGTAAGGAACACCATGCTGACTGAACTTCTCTGGTTTATCCTTTTTCTCTCTAACTAAAGGGACTGTTCTCTGATGATACGGAGTTGCTTTATTTACGAGGCTGAATTACCAACTATCCACAGAGGTTTAGGCTACTTCTCACCTCAGTCCTTCTTGACTCTTGAATTTAAATTATTTTCTTGATTCGTTTATTTAAAGAAGTCTGGTATTAAATGCTGCTTCATAGCTTCTTTTGCTATGGATAATAAAAATACTTTTTCATCCACAGCATCACTTGGGTTGGGGATTTCTTCTTTCTTTTGTGTCCTTCAAATACAGAAGAGAAATATCTGGTGAACATTTTTATATTACTATTTATGAATTTGTATTTACTTGTCACATGATTTTACATCTGTATCCAGTAAATGACTTATACCTGACCTTAGCTTTTTTCCTCTCCTAAAATGTTTATTCTTACTGACTGTAGTCCTGTTGTTATTCCACTGATTTTTTAGCTTTTCCTATCAAGCACATATATTTTAAACTTCTAACTTACATTCATGGCTATTAACTCCCAATTATTTCCTGTTCTTCATATTTGGGAAATGTTTATGCTCCACCGCTGCTTTTTCCTACAGGATGCCTTTTTTTCCAAAAAACCAACTTTCTTGTGTTTGGAGGATCATGATTTTATGGAACTTCAAGAGTATTCAGGTAATCAATTTACAGTGTTCATGCAGATTTGCCACTTATGTTTCCACATTGCAAGCAGAAGATTAACGAGAAGACAGTTGTGTTGTCCAATGAAAGCTGAGCAGAAGTGGTAACTGCTAAAAATCTTACACGTTAGTATTTCAAACCTGTAAGTATTCGAATATTCTCTCTGACCTGGAATCACATATGGCCCCATAATGGTAACATAAGCTGTGATGAAATGTGTCTCCTCTTTTTCCTTTCCCTCCCCACATTACAAAACCATAAAGGATCCTCCTTCCATTGCTCACCTATCTTCCCCAGCATGTTCCTTCTCTGCTACGGAGACAAGTCATTTGCAACATCTCCCAGGATCTGTGCAATAAAGCTTCCTATAATGTCACCCGGTCCAGTGCAGATCTCTGCCAGGGGACTGTCCTTTCATACCACAGTGTCTCATCTGTAGTTAATAAAAGTTTCCTGTGGTGGGTTGACCCTGGCTGGATGCCAGGTGCCCACCAAAGCTGCTCTATCACTGCCCTCCTCAGCTGGGCAGGGGAGAGAAAATATTAAGGCTCGTGGGTCGAGATAAGGGCAAGGAGAGATTTACAATTACAATTGTAATTGTAATTGCAATTACCATCACAGGCAAAACAGATTCAA
>NW_010561013.1:0-3256 GCF_000687285.1 Phaethon lepturus | reverse complement strand
ACAAAAAGAACACAACTACTGAACCTTGAGTACACTTTTCTAATTAACATAAAATTAACATATAATTGGCATAATAGAAACCTATCCCTGGGCTGGGAAAGCCCTCTCCTCACAGAAGTCCCTTCCTCACTGGGCATGTGCAGTAAAAAATAAGGATGCTGTGACTGTAAGTGGAGATGAGGCTGGTGCGAATCAGTAGGAACAAGGGTGACTGCCCAACTTTTAAAAATACTGATTAACTTTTGCTTGAAGTGTATAAATATTTTCCAGGGGTTAACAGAGAGGTGCGAGCTTTGTGGACCTACCACCTAGCACCCAGCTCTGCACAGATTTGCAATAAATGCAAATACCTCAGCTATGAGTTTTTTCGGCTCTCTGCACACCGGGTGGAAGAACCCGTATTTGGGACAACAGTTCTGGCACCCCAGGTGGGACAGCCATAAGGCCTTGCCCAGATCATCTTGCTGACCCTGACAGCAGAGGATCGGATCACACAGAACCCCAGCGCACACCGACCTGTTGATCGGGGACTCCTCCGGATCTCCTCTGAGGTCAGGGCAACAAGCGACTCAAAGGTACAACGAGGTGCAAAGAGGTATTTGCATAAGGATGAAAGGGGGGTGAATCCTTGGATTGGTGAGTATTAAAATTTAATTATTTTCACAGAAAAGGTATAAAAAGGTAAAAAGTCACATACACATAAGTCCCCCGTAGATGCCATCAAGGGGTGCCTTAATTGACCAGTGGGGTCAGAGCTGAGGGCACACAGGGGTACATTCTTGACATGTTGAAGCTTGGTACCAGGGGGGTGCCTTGCCAAGTGCGAGAGCCAGGTAGAGGTAACAACTAGCAAAATGGGCTTGAACCAATCCGTGATTCCTCCCTGTAGCCCTTTGGGGTGTATTTTGAAGAATTTGAATAAATCTGGGGTCGATCCAAAGACTAAAGATAACATGAAAAGATATTGTAATCAATGGTAGCTAAATTACAAATTGGATGATGGTGAATGATGGATGGAAAATGGTTTTTTACAATTTAATATTATACTGCTGTTAATGTTGTTTTGTCATCGACTTGGGAAAATGGTACGAAATTTTGTATGTTGATGCTTTTATGACTCTGTACAGAAATCCTGATATTCAGAAAAATGTATACATAATTACGTCAGTTGTTAGTTTACAACTTCTGATAAAAAAAAAAAGAACGAGCAATTGTAGCATAGGCTGTGATAATACAAAAATTGCAGAGGGAGAAGAACAGGAGAATGTACAATTGTTAGTCCCAACGGCCCCACCTTCCACCTTTATATAGATAAGTGGTGGGACTGGAAGGATTGCCAGTTTTGTGTATGTCTTGTTCACTACCTCTGACCTGTTAAACTGGAAACAATCTGCTGGTTTATGTAGAGAAAATCATGAAGGAATGCACCAAACTTTTAGAGACTATAATGCTGACTCACAGTCCTAGTTGGGGAGTTGTACAAGCGTTACTGAATACTTTCTTTACAGCAAAGGGAAAAGAATGACAATAAAACAGGGAAGACTGTGAGAAAAGAAATAGACAGGAGGACCCCGGAGATTATTTGCCTACTAGAAAAGATCCAGAGCGAAATCCTAATACGGGGCAGGCCAGCCCAGCTGAAGCAATACCAACAAGTAATATTATATGGGGTCTGACACAGAATACCGAAATCAAAAGATGTGTCCCCTCCCAGCTTCCTGTGCACACTCCCCCCTCACCTTCTCGGTGGCAAGGCAGCACGAGAAGCTGGACAGTCCTTGACTACTTAGCAACAACTAAAAACATCAGTACTTACCAACATTCTTTTCATCCCAAATCTAAAACACAGCACTGTTCCTGCTACTAGGAATAAAATTAACCCCATCCTGGCTGAAACCAGGGCCAAGGTGAGACAGGACTCCAATGAAAACCCATCGGCCTTTTACAAGGGGTTATGTGAAGTAGCTAGAAAAATGGGTGGGCTTGGATCCGGACAATGAGGCAAATCAGAGGATGTTCAATCTGCTGTGCATTGGGCAGCGACTCAGGACATAAGGAGAAAGTTGAGGGGGCTGGGGAAATGTCAATTCCACAATTGATAGAAATAGCATAAAATAGCATATAAAGTGTATAACGACTGGGATGAGAGAGAAGGAAAAAGAAAAAGAGAGCAGAATGAGGTTGCAAGCATCTTTGCTGGCAGCAGCAATAAATAGAAATGATGTCAAGAGAAAGGTAGAGGAAGAGGCCCACAAAACCAAACCTCTCTAGGACCGAATCAATGTGCGGCCTTTAGACAGGAAGGGCACTGGAAGAACGAATGCCCAAACCGAAAGGGAGCAGAGGAACAAGGTCACACAGGAAGTGCTAGTCATATTACGTTAGAAAATTCAGACAATGAATGAAGAGGACTGGGGGAAAACATTAAAGTCTCCCCAGCCGATGCCCTGGTTCCAGTTAAGCGGGGGAATGAGACCAAAAATTTTTTAATTGACAGTGGGGCCACTCATTCAGTAGTCACTACCTGTAAAAGACGTCTCAGCAAAACTACTATACAGATTGTTGGGACAATGGGAAAGAGAACATTAAGGTAATTTTTACCACCTATGGAATGTACAGTTGGAAATACCAAACTAACTCATGAGTTTCTATATATTCCAGAATGCTTCCACTGCTAGGACAGGACTTTTTATGTACATTGAAAGCACAAGTAACTTTTTCTGAGAACTGTACAGCTTCACATCCCACCTGACATGGCACAGAAAGCACAAATCTGCCTACAGACAGATAAAACCCCGGAAAGGGGGTTTTATCAGGGAGCGCAGGGCATAGTCCATCTCTTTCTCAGACTCCCTGATGCTCCTTAACCTTTCTACCTCCTCTCGTAGCTCTGCCACCAGGACAAGTGATCTCAGTGATCTCTGAGCAGATCGTCCCCTGGTGGTCACCCCTCCCACAGCTGTTCTCACTGCTGTCATCCGTTACCAGTGAGAGGCTCTGGCACTCTCTGCAGCCTGAGGCCTGGGTGGCTGCACGTTTCCGTCTGGGTTGCCATATTCGTTCTGGTGAGCGCAGAAGACACGGCTTTCTGCCGCGTGGCTACCATAGCTAAGCTGCTCCTGCGAGGGTGATGGCCAGCGGCTGAACTCAGCTCCGGAGCTGCTGGGGTGCCGGCGCCCTTGCACGCAAGACGTCACCCAGACGGCCGCGCTTGTTTGGCGCTCCGGCCGCGGCACTCCTGGTCGCGAGCGCTCCC
>NW_010561012.1:0-33835 GCF_000687285.1 Phaethon lepturus | reverse complement strand
GCCTCCGGGCACCGGGGAGCCCTGCAGCACGTGGCGCCTGGCCTGGCACACACAGACCACCATGTGCCCTAAAAAGGACGAAGATTAAGCCTGATGCTGCTGAGCACATCTGAACGGAATAGTATAATCAAGACCATTACAGGGAACATAGAGGTGAAAAGTATATGCGTGTCACGGGGCTCTTTTTATGGCAAGCTATGTAGAGTTTTATAATGAGGGCAGAGTTCGCTGGCAATTATTGCCTAGGAAAGTTTTCATGGATGGCTATTTTTCTTTCCTTTCTTGCCAGCTGGCTGTTTGAAATATCAATTTACCAAAGGAAAAATCCTCCTCAAAGGCAGGAGTCCCCAGGCAACATGGGTCATGAATATTTCAATGGGACAATGCTGTAAGAAAAAGAAATGTCCTGAACAGTAACATAACATCTCGTATTTTTTAGGCATAAACTGTTGCATGCCAGTAGGATAAATGGTGAACAGCAGCACATTTCTGAGTATTGTCTGCCTAAAAACACGCAGGCTTGATTTTTCAAATGAAGCTGTAGCTGCTGTTGGTGCCCAGGTTTGTGTGTTTTCCCCGCGCTGCCGCGAGCCGCCCCTTGCGGACCCGAGCAGGGTGGTTTGTTTTGCAGGGGTGTTTGCAATCCCAGGATGGCTGCAGGAGAACGCTGCTGCAGCACGGCGGTGCGGAGCCGAGCTGTCTACCAAAGCCGGGGAAACATGAGGTGCAAATTCTTTCCCAAAAAGCAGCTATCAGCAGTTCAGGTTCCGTCGTGCGGCATCGCTCTCTCCTGTGAGCTGCTGACAACAGCAGCTGAGGATGCCTTGCTTTCAAGACCCTTCTAGAAATGTTCCTCCTTCCCTCAGCAGTGCTGAGCACCTTCGGAGGAATAAAATTATGTGCTTCTTTCTGCCTTGGTTGGCCGCATTTCCCCGGGAGCATTAGTTCATATATTCCTCTTGCCTTGACTAAAATGATGAGAAATGGATAGCACTTATACTCTGTCTTTCTCTCACACACACGCAAATACACACATAGGCATATTTAAAGAGACAGCTTAAAACTTAAGTCATAGCCCAGGACAAACAACTAAAAGTGATTTTTTTCCCCCCTCCCTCAAATTCAGTTTTTGAAGTGAATTCAGCGGGAGCTGCCACTTTTGTTGATGAGATGTGACCTGTTTTAATCACCGCTGTCCACTGTCAGCTATGTCAGGCAATTTAGCTTCAGGTGCATAATGGCAAATTATTATAGCGACAGAATGATTTTAAGTTTCTAGACAGTGGGAGCATTCCCAGAATCCATTACTGCCTGATTAAATTACCCAGATTTCTGTGTGTGAAGGTTTTGTACAGCAGCATGTAATCCACGAGAGTAACTAATCATATCATATTGATTTAGATGCTGCTAGAATGGGAAATCTAATTGTAATACTGTGAAAGCTTCTTGGGGAATCTGTACTAATGATTGCATTTGTAATCCCATTTGCAGGTGAAAGTTCTGAGGCGCTGCCGTGAGATGAATAGCAACGACGCCGGTTTGGACGCAGCCCTGCAAAATCAGGTTGCAAAAGATGAGACGGACAGAGGTTGTCCCGACGACTTAGCAGCAAGTCTCCAGCCTTCCGGTTTTCTCCACTGGTGCTTTCTGTGACTTACACAAAAAGGAACGTGAGCACAAGTTGCAGGTACCGGTGAGAGAGGCGGCAGGATTCAGCGCCCTGTCCCGCCAAGCTTCAGCGTTCGTCCCAGGAGCCAGCGCTGCGCTCTGAGCTCTGCTGTGGTTTTGCTGGGGCACCTCTTCTTTGCGCTCTCTCTTCTTTTTATCTGAGGACAAACACATTTGAAAAGCACTTTTCATTCAGGGGAATGAAATGCTCACCTGGTTTTCATTCAAATTCCTTATTGTTGTTATATTCTTCTTTAAATAGAAATTTCTACAGCGCTTCTTTTGTGTTCCCTGATTGCCAGCAACTTGATCTGCCTTGACCTTTCATGTCTGTGCTCTGGCAATGTTATCCCCTCTTTTTTTTTTCCTTTCTGGAACATGTGGGCTATTAACATGTGAATTATATGAACTGCTTTTTATCTTTGCTCTTTGTGGTACTACAGCAGAGCTGTATAAATACAAAAACATAATGTGATAAATTGTTTAGCTTACTTGCTGTCATGGGATTTTTTTGTAGCTGTTTTTTTACTTTTCTGACCTGTTTATAAAGAAATATAAATAATCCTCCCAAACTAACCCTTGCATCTCTTGTGCGTGCCAGAGCCTGCGAGCTGGTTTGATGGGCGGGAGGGCACAGCTGCCTGGGGGAGAAGAGCTGCCCACCAGGCTTTGGCGAAGGCTTGCGACGCTTGCGTAGCTCAGGTGCAACGAGCCGTCGGTTTGGGAGCCAGGTCCCTGCAGGACACCGAAAGCCTCCTTTCCAACACGCGATGGGGCTTAACTCACTCTCTCCCTTTGGCTTCCAGTGGCGTCCGAATTTTGAGGACCAAACCGTTGTGTCCAGTTTTGACTCTGGGTTAGTGCCTGCTCTCGGGGGACTGTGGGGGAGATGCCCTCGTCCTTCCCTTGTGAGCTGGCTCTGCCTGGTGCCAGGCTGGCTTTCACAGCTCTCTCCCCAGTCCTGCTCGCCCCGGAGACCACATCGGGGAGCTGCCCAGGGCTATGGGCGCTGCCAGAGAGCACCCATCGTCTGGCCAAGCACCCTGGTGGGATGAAGCGCAGGGCCTGGGACAGGGATTTTCCCAGAGCAGGACTAACAACAACAGATATAACCCACACATTTAATATGCACCCGTCCTGCAGGTGCTCTGGAAACTCACCAAGTCCTGCTGTGCACCAGAGCTTGGGTAAAGGGGGGGGTGGCCCGGCTGCCCCTCCCAGCGCGGGGACATCACCGCTGCAGCAGGTCAGTGCTTCCCAGTTCGCGCTTTTAGTCCGTGCTTTGGGTGGGCAGGTATGAGGCAGGATAAACTGGGGCCCTGGGCAGATGCTACCTGGCTCCAAACAAGTTTTAAACTTGTTTACAGTGAAACGTTCATTATTTTTGTTGCAGTGTATTTTCTTGCACAGTTCAGCCGTAGTTTAATCCCAGTCACAACAGAGATATTCTGAGTAATACAGAAGACATAAGAAAACGCTGAGTTTAAAATAAATTCCTATATAGTTCCTAGTCATGAACAGACACTGCTTTTGTATTGGTGAGAGCAACAAAACTGAAAATTAATTAACCAAAACTGAAACAACCTTGAGGATATTCAGGGTTATATAGGAAAGCATTTGCCAAGAATGTTTAAAGGATGAGTCCTATCCTGTCTATCAGGTGTCATTAAACCCCATAGGTGTTTACTCAATGTAGAGACCTCTCAAAGTTTTAGATAGCATTTGAATTTAGGATAAACTACAGTTTAGTTACTTGACAGGTAAGAAAAGATCTAAATGCCTTGGAAAGCCATGCTGTGGATGATTATTTTTGGTAATATGGATTCCTGACAGCTGTGGATCATGTTGCTTGAAGAGGTTCTGTGACTGGAGTCAGTTCATGAGGCAGACATGGGTCCCTACCAGGCAAGTACGGACGAGGCGGAAGGAAGCAAGCAAGCAGGCAAACAAGCCTGGTTCATGTGCTCTAATCCTGTACTCAGGGACCACTGTAAATGTGTCATTAAAACATATTACACTAAAAATATACACAGATTTTCTGCATCACTGAGTTCTTCCTGGGGAACCATCCAGCAGTGCCCCGGATATCTGCTGCTGCTTGACAATGGCCAATAATAAGAAAAGCATTTAATGAGATAATTTAAGTTAAATCACATTTAATACAAGATCATCAGATCCTGCCTTACTGTGAAATTACAGCCTCGTTTCCACCATTAGATGAGATACACTTTCTGAAAGTCTCAGATTTCTCTGACAGAGATTTCCCTGAGGTCTGAAAAATGCAAAGCAGATATAGAAATGCTTTAATGAATGCAGTCTCCTCTATTCTGTTGTATTACTTTCTCCTCTTTTTCTGGGCTGTGAAAAATCAGTAGTGAGACTGGGAGTCTCAGAGTGATGCTGCCATCCATCCAAGCATTTCAGTTTCTCTGGAGACTGCGCCATGTCTATCAACGTCTAACTGGGTTGAGGTTTTAAGCTCGTACGCTCCCACCAGCTCCGCTGCCTCCTTGTCGGCTGGCAGACCTGTGATCTGCTATCCTCTTTTTGGTTTGATTTCCACATTTCCCAGTCTTTGGCCTGCGTTGCTCTCTCAGTAGGTGTCTGAGGACTGTTTTCCAGCGTACATCAGAGCCGAGCTGTGCTCCATGTGGTGGTAACACGGCAGTGCTTGGGTCAAGGCGATGAGCCACACCATGCCTTGCCACCCTACTCTGGATTGGACTTTCCTGAGAAACCCCACGCCATTGCAGCAATTCCTAGCCTACAAAGAGGGGTTTTTTGATTCATGCCACTGGAGGGACTGAAAATTACTGAGGGCAAACAGAGTATTTATATATGTGCTTAAACTGATAGAAAATACAGCAAGTATAATATTGAAGGAAGCATTGAATAAAGGGTCCCAGCGGGCAGGCTCGCTCTTTTGCCCACAAGACCAGAAGGCATGGTCTACCCACGCTGGCATTTTCAAAGCTGTCACTCCTTCTTTCTTCCACTCCCCAGCCTGTGCCAACGGCAGGTTCAGATTGTGAGGGTGCTGCTGCCACCCAAAGCTGCTCAGAGACTCAGTGCGATGCGACGGCCAAAAAGCCCGAGTCAGAAGTTTCTGGGAGAGATGCGTGTGCGGCTGGAGGGATGGCATCCTCCAGAGGCGGTGGACCTGCTTGCCCATGGGCAGCGTGGGATGTGCAGGAAAGGCATCCCTGGCTCTGGCTTTGTGCCCTAAGCCGAAAGGCACCGTTCACCCCGGGGTGGAAGTGGCCCAGCTGAGGGGCGACATCTCTCCCCTTACCAGCCTGCTGCCCCGTGGGGTTTTCACCCCGGCTCAGACTGACCCAAATCCATGTCCCTGAAAGCAGTTTTGCATGAGGTCTGAGGTTTCTTAAAACAGCAGCCAGAAAAAAAAAATCCAATGGAAATGCCAAATCAAAAGGAGGTGAAATCTTACAAACAAAACCAGCTGAGTTTTGCACAGCTCTCCTTTATCGTTGCAGAAGCCATAAGGGACAACCTTGCTGCAGCGGGGTGACGTGCACGGGGTGCTGCCAGGCATCCCTGGCTGCGTGATTGCTCAGCAAAGGCAACCATATCAACCATTTTCTCTGGAGTTCCTGCTGTGATGCTACTTCTCAGACAAACAGGTTTACTCCCATTTCATGCTCAGTTTGCATGTTTGGTTTTTTTTCAGAAAGGGGAGGTGCTTTTTTTGTGTTACGTTCTTCCCTGTAATTTAATCTGTAGCACAGATATATGCTTTCTTGTGCTATGCTTCTGTTTCCCAGTATATTCAGGTTTTATATCTCAGTCAACATATTACCTCCCTCTGCAAAAGAATTATTTCTATAATCAGATTAGTGCTGAATTTATACTGAGCCTGAAGTACAGCTTTACTCACTTGATTATTCAGTTTGCTATAAATGTTGGGAATAAATTCCAAGAGACGGAATCAAGCAATTTATTTTTTACTACCTTTATACATATTTCTACTTATTTGCCATGTACCTATACTAGACCAGCTCTAGTTTTTCAGAGCAGACCAAAAATGATGCTTAGCAAGACTGTAGGACCTTTCTGAATGCTGAAATAAGAGCTTGAAACAATTTTTCAAGTAGCAAACTCTCTTAAGTTTCCATGAACTTTCTTCTGAGGTAAGAGCTTGGAGGGTTTGGGCTTTTTTTTTTGCACCCAGATTGCTCGTCTGTTCTGAAGAGAAGTTATGATGGTGGGCAACTTAACTTACCTACTACTGCATTAGTGACAACACCGGCAACCCGGCTATATTTGCCCACATCACCCATTAGTCTAACTTGATTCACAACTTTTTTTGTATAAATTTCTATATGGTCAGGCCATGTTGAAACTATCCAGATTAGATGGATTCTGTCTCTGTGTTCTGCAAACAGTGCTTGCTGTGGGTGGTATTGTTCATTTTAGAGTTACAGGCAGGTGTTTTAGGATGTTTCCGGGACAAACATGCTGGATGTGAAGTATGGATATGAGTGTGATACGAATGTGACCTGAGAAGATGCACAAGCAACATAATTCTTCCAAATCCTAAGAGTCTTCCTTATTTCATAAAAATTAAGAAGAGGACTGTTTCTTGAGTGCTAGTGAAAGAGTTAAGGAAGGCAAAAAGTCTGAGGTTGCCAAGTTATTAATTTTCCATTCAGGAATGGGTTGCTCTGAATTCAATTACCCAGCTGCAGAAGTGCTTCCAAATATTTGATAGCATCTTCTTAAAAGTGTAAAAGGTGGTGTGCACGTGACCACACACTAATCAGGAGTGAAAGGCTTTGCATGTTACATCAAGGTTGGCCGTTGCAGAGGGTGCCAAGGCCGGGTGCCCCGTCCCCCGCAGGACGCCCTGTCCCTGCGCGGCAGGGAGCAGCGCCGGGCGCGCGAGCCCGGCACCAAGGTAAATCGATAGCGCAACCCGGAGCGCGGCCGCTTCCCAGAAAGCTGCTGTCCTGCTGGCAGTCGAACACGAGCCGAAATAACCTTCCTGCTCACTGCACCTGAATCAGCACTTGAAGGACAGGGACGACAGCCGACTGTAAAGAGCAGCGGCTGATTTTCCAGCAGGCAAGCTTAGGAATGTGTTCAGGAGTACGTCGGCTATGAGTGCTGGAAGAAGACTATGTGGTTGCACTGATGATAAGCTATTTGACTTGTTTCATGTGTGCTTTGTCAGTACATGAGTTTGGATGGAAGTATATGAGAACAATACCTTCGGTATCAGCCTTTTTTCTACAGTTCACAATTTTTAAGGGTCTGGCAAACTCACTTTCATATAAACCTCCATCAAAAGCAATAGTCAGGCTTTCAATATGTTGCCTTTTCTTTGGGATTCACCAGACCTTGAACTAGTTAATAAATATTTCTAGGTTACTAGGAAAAATGTATCTCATACTCTATTTACTCCTGCTTTCTAGTAGCCACAGACATCACACTGGAATTGAAATAACCCCCTCTCAAACTGAGAAGTGTCCTGTGAATATCTGGGATCCTATAGGGAATGCAATTTCCTGGGGAAATAATGAATGGGCAGTTTGCTCTCCGAAAAATGCATCCATGGTGACTTGGTATCTCAGCCTGCCTGGAGACGCATCACGTGGCAGCGGTTACCTTTGGATGCTGACAACTCTCCCATCGCAGCCCAGGGCTTCGCGGGCGGGCACAGAACAGGCGTACGGCATGCCGTTGGCCATCCCTGCCACTGCTCCAGGGCATGGGGGCAGGTGTCCCCAGGAGGCTTTTTATATCGTTCCCCAGCAGGAGGGAAATATTGTAGGAAAAAATGTTTTTCCAGGATTTCTCACTGTCGGGTTTAGTTTTCATTGTCTCGAGGGATGGAGTTGCCAGTGCTTGCATCAGGAGAGTGCCTCTGGGAGGTGAACAATCAAATCAGGTCCCCACAGCAGGAAGCGTTCCTTCAGCCCCAGCTTTCCCACCCGTAATGTTGTTCTCATTAATTTTGCTCCTAATAATATTTCTATGTATAAATAATTCTACTGTCTCCTCTGTTTTCACAACCGTAAGGGATTTACAGAACCTGAAATAAGTAAGTTATGCAATGAGAATATTATAAAATGGATAAAAATGTACTACTAGAACTACCACATTATACTGGCATAACCTTGGGTCCCTTGCTCACTCAGGTGGGCTACATCTCGATGTCCTTGTAGAGGCAGAGAGACCATAGCAGCATGAATGCTAACATATCCTCTTTGGTATGGTGTGGTACAATACGGTATGGTACCTTTTTTATGGTGTATGGTAAGGGATGCTTTAGTCTTCTGTTAAGACAGATGTTGTTATTTAAACACTACAGCAATCTGAGGCAGTGCTACACCCCCTTTTGTGTATGTCTGTGTGTAGAGCTCTGACATGCTATTAGCAATTAATAAGAGCTAAATAGTCTGTACTTGATTTACTAATTCTATAGTGTCCCAGGAGAAATACAGGGTTGCATGTGCCTTCAGCAGCTCAAGGGAACAACCAGGAGCAATCCAAATCTCCTGACCGGAGTAGGGCACTCACAGTTGGCCATCCTTGGCTAGTAAACCTTCATGAGTGTCAGCACTTGTAGGCAGCACAATTGCCCTGTTAAGGTAATGTCTAGAAAGCAAATATTCTTGGTCTTACTTTTCTGGTGCCTGTTTTATAGGGTCTTTACAGTGAAATCGAAGTCTAGTAAAAATAACATCTTTCTTTCCTGTCCCAACTGAATATCTCAAAGCTGTTACACTCGCAGAGACATTTAGCATCATATGTCAAAAATACTGTCACCTCTATTTCAGAAAGAGTGAAACGAGGGCCCAGGGGAACCTCTGAAAGTCTGCCCCGGGTCACAGATTAAATAGATCTAAAATGTAAGAGTGAGCACTGGGCTTCCCTTAGCTCAAGAACATCCTCTCTGGACAGAGGAGAGGGTGTGTTAAACTCCTCGTGTTCAGTGGCGTTTTTGGCAAAACTCTTCACAGCAGTTGAGAAGCCCAGAGAACAGTCATTGGGACCTGGAAAACCCCGTCCTCTTCCATGGTGTGATGATAGCAGCCGTGATGGAGAGTGCTCAGCGGGGACTCGTCCCTTCTATACCCATATCGTTCAGGCATCGAGGTCCGGTGGCCGGGGGGTCTCCAGCTGTCAGCAGCTCCTGCCAACCTCTGCCTCTCACAGCCCCGCAGCCCCCACAGCGCCCGGGAGGATGAGGGTGGCTGGTCACCACACAGGTGGTGGCACCTGGGTCACATTTGTCCTGCAGACAGACTCTCCTAGAGGCTGTGCTTATGTCAGGGGTTATTTCTATTTTTCTCCCAGCTGAAGAGGAGAAGGTTGACAGCCGTGACACACAGTGTCTTCCTCAGGCTACTCGGCAGGAGCTGCCTTTCAACTGCGATCTCAAGTCATTTTAAATAACTGCCCGGCAGCTCTAGCACACAGTAATGTGATTAGGGCACTAACTTCTCTGACCATATTGCTTCATGTTGCATTTCAGACAGTAAATGCATTCCTCCCCTTGGAGCCACCTCTCCCAGTTGCCCCAGGTGCCCAAGACATTTATGGCAGCATACGAATTCATGACTGTGCCCCTATGGCAACGGCTGCACTTGTATTCACCCTTTCTGCTACCACTAACAACAGGGATCCTGGAAGATTTGCACAACAGCAACTCCCCTGACATCCCACATCCCTACTTCGAAAGAGTGGTGATGTTACGGGCTGTGGCGGAGGAAGCACAGTGGTCGTGGCAGGGACGGGCCACCGCACTGGCCACAGCAGAGGGCACAACGGTTAAGTAACACATCCTGTTTCCCACTACAGACAATATTTTCACAGACTGTAATTTCACAGGCCGAATGTATTTTCACAGCATTTTCACCACTTTTCTTAGCAGCGGCTGTCCTCTTCCTTGATTTAGTGGCTATGGCGCTGACAGGTTAAAGTCATATTTGTTTTACAGGTAACTTTAAACAAATCTCTCAGAGAGTGGCTGGAACCTCTTGCCCTTTGAGGAGGATGGACTGCGTCTCTCTCTGCAGAGGAATAGGCCTTAAACTGGTGCCTCTGGAGCTGTGAAGATTTTGCTCTGGGCCAGCATTAGTGGGGGAAAACGCCATCCTCCCCTGGAGAACCCACATTTCCCTGGGGAGATCTCTTCTTTCACTACACATGATCAAGTAGTCAAGGGAAACCCTTCTAAGAAAATAAATGTCAGAGAAACAAGATTCCTGAAGACTGTTGTAGTTCAACCACATCTTCACTTGAAGCAATTTGACCCTATGTCACTGACTTCATTTTCTTTAAGGAAAACCAGTGGCACTGAAGGAACCAGCTAGTGAGGACCTGGGCAGCCATGCTGCTTGCTCCTGCTATCAGAAAAGCCCTTCCATTTAGCAGTACTCCGTTAGCTAGCGTACACTCTAAAATATGCAGCTCTCTACTTCTTAAAGTGATGGGTCTCATCTTGATACAGATGGTTAATTTTTCCAGTGGTCTTCTCCTCCATTGACAATTATGAGCACTATAATGTAAAGACAAGCTAGGGAGCTGGGCTTTATATATGCCACAACATGACATATTTAGTATCACCTGAGTTTTCCAGGATTGTAGGATGATGATAATCAACTGAATAATACTTCAGCTCTGCAGGACAACCTGTGTAGTTTGTCAGTCTGAAAAAAGGTTTACCATCGTCTTTATATATAATTCTTGTGACAATGTGTCATGTGCAGATTTTATGGGGAGAAGCTGTCTTCTGAGATACACTGCTATATATCATTTTTACACAGGTTTATGTTTAGTGGCACTTACTAGTGCCTAAGATAGAGTGGTACTCTTTACCATGAGATGAAAGCTTGGGAGTACAACCACTGAACTCCCTGTTAGGCTGGTGTCATCCCATAAAGTACATCCAGTGCTACATCAGATGCTACAGGCCTGTCCTATTATTTGATTAAGTAATTATTTATAATGGGAAAAGGAAAACAGTTCATAAAAATCATATACTTACAGAATGATTTAGGTTGGAAGGGACCTCTGGAGGTCTCAGAGTTGGGCAAGTGCCAAAGGAGAGCAAGTTGCTCAGGGCCTTGCTCAGCTGAGCTTTGAACACCCCCACAAATGGAGACTCCAAACCAGTATGGCCATCCTCTTCTGGTGTGTAACCACTCTCACTGTAATTTTTTTTTCCTGTGTCAATCTGGCATTTCCCATGCTGCAACCTGTACAACTCTTCCAGCTTGTTGAGGCTGCTCTGGATGTCCTCCCTGTCCTCCTGCATACCTGCCTGCCTCCTAATTTGGTGTCACCTTGCTGAGAGTGCATCCCGTCCCATCAGTCAGATAACTGATGAAGGCATCACAGAGCACCAACATCAGTACTGGTCCCTGAAGACCACCACCCACAACTGGTGCCTGGGTAGACATTGAAATGTTAGCCACTGTCCTTTGAGCCCAACGATCAAGCCAGTTTTTATGTCCCTTCTTGTTCATCCATCTTACCTGACTATAAGGTACAGAGGCTATCTATGGTACAGAGTGTCAAAAAATCTGCCTAAGTTAACACCCGCTGTCCTCCTTTACCACAGAGCAATGACTTGCCCTCTTCCTCACCTGTCTTTGTCCTTTAGTAGATGGAAAATCTCTACAGGATGTCATGTGTGCCTCTGGCACGTATGGGAGACACGGTGCTCCCTTCTCCGGTGGGAAGGACATGCAGAGGCACAAATCTCCACTGTGTTCCTCCAAAGACTTTCAGGACGTGAAGGCTTTTCACCGCAGTGAAGGAATTGAAGCCAAGTCCAGCACCCAACCTCTCCTAGAGAGAGGCCACGGCTGAGCACTCGGTCTTTGCCACCCCAGATTTTGAGGTTTCTGAGAAAGATGTATCTGACTCAGACAAGACCTTGCTTTGGTTTCACAGAGCCAGCCCAAGCCAGCGAAGCACTCTCCACTGAAGGCAGCAGCATCAGCTGCCAAACCTTCATGTCTCCATGTACCAGGGACAAGAAATATTCTTATTACTCCTGTCACCGTTGTTTACATATTTACATTATCATTGCACTCACAGACCAGGGTTGCCAACGCAGGACACCGCAGAAAGACTAAGATAAAAGGATGGCCCCTTCCCTACAGCACTCGCATCCTAAGCCACTTTTTTCTTTCCTGCCAAGCGACTGCCAGGTGCAGCTCTGTGTATATGTGAGAAGCCTGAGCATGATTTTTTTTTTTTTTTAACAGAATTTTAAAGATATGTTGCGGTAAAGAGCTTTATTTTATGGCTAATGAGTCAGAGGGAGAACTGCCTCAGCGTGATTAACTGTGGAGTACCGCAGCCCCAGTGGTGCTGGCTGACCCCCGTAACCTGAGGCGGGGTCACAGCATCTCTTACCTCCCTGCACTAATCAGGACCTCATTTCTTTTAGCAGTGAGGAGATCACCAGGTCCAGAACTTCCAGCTCTGCTCTGCGCAAACGTCTGAGAAGGATTTACCATTTGCACACGTTATTCATATTCTCCTTCTTTCTCCTATCTCTGAGGATAAGGGAAAGTGCTTTTGCTGGGACTGTTCATCAGAATTTATTAATGCATTTATGAACTGGAGTGGTGTAAGCTGTGGAGGTGGCACAGAAATATTCACCCATTTTATTTCTATGATTATCTGTTAGTGTAAGGGCAGTAGCCAGCCAGTGTAAGGTATACTCTCAAGCCTTGTCTCAGGGGGAGATAAGCACCTACGAAAGACAAGGTTAAATCTGGAGAAAGTAGCGGCACAAATCTTGAGAAACAGCACAGATTTCTCAGAAAGATGCTGTTGTTGTATATTGATCACTGATACTGATAAGTATAAAGACCAGAGAGTACTACATTGATGGATAACATTGGGGCAGATAGATCAGAGTATGCTGGCAAGGATAAAACAGAGTTTTGTTAGGATCAGGTAAGTTAGAAAGGGAGGAGGCATAATATTGTCGTCCTCTCTTCCAGTTCTCTGTGCCTGCAGGACTGTCCCCTGCAAAATGTCCTCTCTGCTGCCTCTAAAACCAGAAATAGAGTAGACAGAAACTGGATATCAAGGTGGAGGCATTAACAAAAATGCATTTGGCCAAACTGGTGCAGAGGAGGGACACGGCTTGAAGAAAAGAAGATCCTTTCTTTAAAGGACTGCTTAGTTCAATAGGGGCGAACGCCACAGAACTGGAGGAGCACATCCTATTTCCTCAGGTTCCTCCTTGCTGAGATGTATCGCCCGAGGGCTGTGGCTCACGTCTGGTACACGAATGCCTGCTCTTCCATGAGGTTACAAAGCTTCCACTTCCTTTAAGGAACATTGTGCTTGCCCGAGTCTCCTGAAATCCCAACAGGATCCGCGTTGTTCGGCTCTCTCCCGCAGACCACCCTGGTGGGGCTGTGCCTTTGACAGCCTGCTGTCAGAAGGATTTCCCTGCAGGCAAATTCTCTTTTAAAAACCCCTGACAGAAATGTGTTTTGAAAGGTCTCATTTCGTAAGTGTCTTTCATTTGCTCCCATACTGAAGCCTCCTGGAAACTGGATTACCTTCCCCTGGATGTCTCTGGTGGGTGTTCTTGTACCCCCAAAAAAGGATGCAGGTTTTCTGGTCTGATTAAAGGAGTAATTTAAATTCAGCAGACATCCAAAAAACACATCTGAAGATCTATAGTACGTGACATATTGAAATAGCTGGAGTAGACTCTACAGCATTAATTAGGAATTACGTATGTGTCCAAAAAATATGTAAATAAAGTACAACAAGCTAAAAACGCTAAAGATCACAAAGACTGAAGGTACTCAGCAATGCCTAATTAAAGAGACTGCCAGTGTAGCTAATTAATGAAACTTATTTTTCAAGATGATCCTTCGAAACGACAAGGCTCTAAAATGTGACTTTTTCATATTCATTGGAGATCAGGCACCTAAAAGCCCTCTCCAGTTAGAGAACGAAACAAATGACACTCGCACCGTGACTAACGCCCTGCGTGGTCAGCAGGCAGCTGTCGACCACCTTTATGGATGTTGGTCTGAAGAGGCATGTACAGCTGCTGCCAAAAAGCTTACAAAGCTGGGATAAGTTCTATCCCAAGCAGAAGTTTTCAAGAAGCTTTAATATTTTTTTCCTTTCTATTTCCCTGGGGTTTTGAATTTAAACAAATGAGTCTAATATAGGCAGCGTGGGGTGGGAGAGGATATGTTTGTAAAGCAAAGTCAGGGATGAAACCAAGAGCAGTAGAGGGACCTTTACGTCGAAGTCACCGCAATGCCTCTGAACTGATGCTTTGTTTCCCAAATAAATCCCAGCTACCGAAGGAGGAGACAGCTTAGAGGGTGGCTGTAAAGACCCTCTGTTAAGAAGCAGAAACTGCTGGCCGTGATTAAAGGAACATTAATAACTTTGAGGGCGTCTGCCCCACAAGTGGGACCATGAGGCCACTCATCAGCTGAAACGTGAGGAATAGTTCAGGGGAGGAGCATGTCTCTGATTGGCGTTGAATTGGGGTTGATTTTCTGGGGGTTTTAAAAATGGGATTCATTTTTCTGGGGGTTTTAAAAATGATGGACACAGTTGCCCATCCACGGCCCTGGCAGAGGAACGCATCCAGACATGTATACATATATGTGCATCTGAGTGACACACACCACCCCTTTGAAATCCTGAAAGAAAAGATGTCGATCCGCCTCCCTTGCTCCCAAGCTGGCCATTGTTTTTTGTCCATTGCTGTAGAGGTAGGACTGGAAGTAGAGGTGTCACCAGCACAGGTTATAACAGCTCGAGCCAAAGTTTGTAGCTCTTTACTGCAAGGACTGCTGTTACTGGAAGCTATGTGGAGGCTATTTTAGAGGGAAATTTCAGTTTCTTCCTTTTTCTCTTTATCTTTTTTTTTCAACAGGGAAGGGGAGAGATGATGTCCCGCATTTGTTTATTTTATTCAAACACTGTCTCTGTCTTCAGTGTTACTCTGCGAGCGGCTTGCAAAGCGAAACCGTTCCGTGCGCTGCCTGCAGCTCCGCCAGTAAGCGGAGCTAGCCGCACGCTCTTGCAGCGAGCTGCTGGCAAGGCTACAGCGGGTCCTGCTCTTAAGGGCTGTGTTCTTTGATGAAAATATGCAAATACAAAGTGTTTGAAAACACAACTTGGGAAATCATCCTCTGATTATTTTAGGGCTGGGATAGGCACGTCTGAGGGAGCAGTGTCTGCGTCCTTAGCCATTTTTAGCATTACCAACCACGGCATGCACGCAAGCTCTGCACGTGAAGGGGGTCGTGTTTTTACCAGCATTTACATTTTGTGCACATACCGCGTTTGCTGAGCAAGGACAGATTAATTTCTTATATACTTATGCACATGTATACCCTGATGCTGAAGGTGTGTTGAATGCTGCAGTGCTCGGACCTGCTGCAGGTTTGGATTCGTGCGTGGATGCCCCGTTACTATGGGGATTGGCTCCGCCAAGTCCTGTGACAGTAAAATCCCAGGCTTGCACCGAGTCATCCTGGGAGGGTGAAAAGGCAGAGAACCCTTTTGAGGGGGGAAAGCATATTTACCGCTCAAAAAACATGCTAAATGGGCATATATTCACCTGCATGATTGAGTGGCTCCAAAATAGGGAAAATATTAATCCCATCATCTGAGAAGCGCTTATCATCAGCAGGGGATTCGCTTAAGAAGATTTTCGATCCTGGCCTTCCCGAGGCGGGCTGTGGCCGCGCCGGCAGCTGGCGGGCAGCTCGGGGACGTCTGTCCACCAAGAGGAGCAAAGCTGGAGGCTCGGCTTAGCGACGAGGCGCCCGCGCACGCGGATGGAGGCGAGGGGCTGCCTGGCTGTGGCTTGTGGCGGCTGTGGGGCTCGAGGCCAGGGACGGCATTTTACCGGTCCTGCCGAATCCCCCCTCTGCAGCAGGGGGTGGCCCTCAGAGACCAAGATCCAGGGTCTCCACAGCACCTCTAAAGCAATCCTGGGTCTGATTTCTGTTGGAATATGTGAAAAAAGGGGCCGATGTTCATGGGTAGCTTTACAGGGCGGGCTCCCTGCGTGCTCTGACTCAGGGTGAATACCCATCTATATCAGCAAGAAGGGTAGGACCCTCTATATTTGTTTATTTATACATCAGAGCCATGGGACTCCTCAGGAGGGAAGGGCTGTAGCTTTTCTTCCCGACAGTGCCAGAGCAGGGAAGCCCCTACGAAGGCAAGGGCAGCCTGAGTTTTGTACCGGCAAATTTTACACCTGGGTCGCCTACCTCCCTTGCTCTCATGCTACGTTTTGGTGCCCTCCCCAGTCCAGTCCCTGCCTCCAGAGTCAGCCCCGCGGGAGGGCAGGCAGAGCGAGACCCTGGTCTCTGAAGAGCCACCACCTGAGCGCGGTGCTTTGCTGTCAGGTGGGGACTGCCGCGAGGTGGTCTCGGCGCTGACGAGTTAGGCTGCAAATTGGACGGTGAAGGGTCATGGGGCTTCAGGCTTCTTTTTTCTACAAGCCAAGAGCATTTCCAGGGGGTAGTGGCTGCTGAAAAGACCCAGCTCAGGTACCACCTGAGGTTGGGCATGGGGGTTTCTGAATGGTGGTCGCTGCTGGGGGGAGAGCTTTGGGAAGGAGCACTGCTGTCCCACACTGCCTGGCTTTCGAGTCCTCCAAATTTTGATTTCCACTGTAGGAGAGGAAAACACGAAAGGGAGAGGAGCCATCCTCCACAGAGCAGTCCCCGGGGGTTGTCTGTACAACACTGATTTCTGGAAAGGTGAGGGAGGAGTCCTCGCAGCAGGAGGGCATTTTTAATTAGAGCTACCCTTGCCCACAGAGAGGAGCTTGCGGAGAGTAGGTGGAAGAGGCTTTTAAACGCTGCAATTGAACTGCCTTAATCAGAACATCTGGTAAATCTCTGGAGGAGGGGATGGCGCCTTTGAAGGCAAAGGAAGGAATTCTCTTTTCGTGACTGCTGCAGGCAGCTGCTGCTTTTCCAAGCCTCTAATGCCGAAAGGTAGCCAGCATCCCCGCCACCTGACGGGCTGGCCTGGCGTCTGCCCCCCCGCCGGGGAGGGAGGACAGCTTTAACTTGCAGCTTGGGGTGAGAAAAAGGGGCAGCTACTCACCAAGAGAGAAAACTTGAAAGCTTACCCAAGGAAAAGAACAACTGACTGAGGAAATTCGGTGAAATGTGTTTAAGGGCTTTGACCCTGGAAATTTCATCTGTTCCAGTGCCTGCAATAGAAAGTGCTTTCTCAGAGTTGCATAGCTGCTTTGGAGGGAGCAGCTCCTCTTCCACAGGGCTCCAGCCATGCCAGAGTGAGGTAAGCCTGGGGTTCGTCCTGCGGAAACGCACCTTTGGCATTTCAATGCCAGCGCTTTCTGCTCTGCGTGTTCCCAGCGCAACGTGGATTTGCAAAGGTGACTGAAAACTGGGCTGTGCAGGGTCATTAGCAACACTGATTCTCATTATTGTAGCATATGCCAGTGCGAAAACATCCAGCGTTCTTAAGATGGATGGGTTGCACTGGCTGGGCTGTGAGTACCTAATTAGTTAAAATACACATCATCATAAATGCCAGCACTGGCAGTTGAGACCCCGCGATGTCAGCGCGGCGAGCACCGTTAATTTGTGCTGACATCAGACCGCTTCCTCGGCGCGGGTGCCAAACCCTCGCTTCGTGCTGCAGCCAGAGCACTGCACCCACACGCAGGGCAGCGCACGTTTCCTGCAAAGCTGCCACCGGTTACAGCAGCAGTTGCTGTGAGAGGCAAAAGTAGCAGCAGCAGGGGCAGAAAAAGCCAAATACAGGCTCCGTGGGAGGCCGGCAAAGTGCTGCGACGTCCTTTCAGCCTCCATCACCCGAAGAGCTGCAGGAACGTGTGGGCAGGGACCCCGCGTTGCTCAGCTTTCCCAGAGAGGGAAAAGCCAGCCCTGCCTTGTGGTTTCAATTAAAAATCAGAACGGGGGTTTACTGAGTGTGCATCCATCTCAACAAACCAAACGGCCTCGCTAAACTGGACTCCGCGAGCGCGCAGCCTGGCTTTAAGCCTAGCCGCGGCACCGGCAACCGGGGCCGCGCCGGAGAGTAGCCGAGAGGGTCCCACCCTGCCAGCGCGGGGGTCCGCCGCCCCCACCCCGCCCTGGGAAAGCCGCAGCCGCTGGCAAACCGCCCCGACTCCGCTCCCTGCTTCCCCAGCGCAGTTAATGTAACCTTTGCCAGCGAAAGCGTCTCATGAATCAGAGGGCACCATGCCAGCTGATCTGTGAACAATTTAACCGATTTTTCATTAACCAGCAGCTTATGGAGAAGTTGCTAAATTTTATGGGCCATTAGCAGCTTCTGACGCTGCAAATGACTATGAAATTCAAGGTCTTGCAGTTTTGAATCTTGTAGGGTTGATAAATAGCCCTGGCTGGGAGCGCAGCGTTTTGGAGGAACGCGCTCGGTCAGTATTGCTCGATTTGAACGAGCTGCCGGCGGCGTGGGGAAGCGGGGGGATGCGGGGACGGGAGTGACCGCAGCAACATGCAAACCTGTCTGCATCTCCCCCAAAAGCCAGGAGTTTTCTTTTGGAGAGGTGATTTTGAGTAATGTTATCCTGGGAAACAATGGTCCACAACGGCGTTGAAGAGTGGGAGTGAGACAGCGGAACAAGCGTTAACGCAGCCGTTAAAATACGTGTTAATCGAGTGCAGGAAAGGGCCAAGAATGCCGTGTGCTGTTTAAGCGCACGTAGCCGGACATTTGCAAAAATGTCATTTATCCTCATTTTATGGCTGGGAGAGCTCCATCGCAGAACGGCGAAATAAAGATCCTCATGACCACAGGCAGGCTTGGGCACAGGTTTGTGCTGGCCCTGGCCCTGGGGCTGTTCTTCATCCGCACACGTACCGCAGCAAACCGCTGCCTGCCCGGATGGCTTGGCCGGCTGCCGGCAGCCGGGCTAACCCTGGCTGTCGTTATTTCCCAGCTCCTGAAAGTGCTCCGGCAACTTTGCAACATAAATAAAAAGCCACTGCTTCTGCCTGGCTGGAATTGTCTTGTGTGGGAGAAGATTAAAACATGAAATGTAAACCTAGGGTGAACGGTGACGTTTTGGAGATAGGGTGTTCAGGTTGTGCTTTCTGACTGACGTTCACCTTCTAATTAATGCTGTTGGCGGGAACAGCCCACTGCACCCCTGGGTGATGCTCGGCTGAGGACTGGGCTCAAAATTTCTGCAGTCCCTGACGGGCAGAGCTCCCCGCTGCAGACGGGCAGGAGGCAAAGCCCTGCCTGCCGCGGAGCTGGCAGGAAGGTGCAGACCCTGCTCCCACACGGACGAACAGCCGTGGGCAGAGCCTGGTGCCGCAGCAGGCTGGTTTGCAACTGTGCGAGAGAACATGGCCCCAGAAATGGGCTAAAGCGTGGGTGTTTTGGCCAATGAGCACCACCAGCCTTGACTGATAACCTGTGCATCCCGGAGCCAGCCGGTACGGCCACCTGAACGCAAGTGCCTTTCCACTGATGCTCGTTTTGCCTTTTGTTGAGGGGAGACGAGTACGGGCAGACACGCGGAGAGGAGAACGCTTGGGTCACGTTCAGAGCGAAGAGTCAACTGGAATTTTTAAGCCTTTCCAAAGGGAGCTGGGATTCAAGGGAGCCACCAGAGCCCCGGGCGTGCTGCGGGAAGCTGACACAGCTTGGCCAGCGATGGGGAGATGCACTGATTCGAAGAGACAGAGTCTGGCACCTCTCTGTGGGGAGGAGGGAGAGGAGATGCCATTTGCAGGCACTCTGGAGGAGGGTAGCTGGGGCTGACCCTGCTCATGAAGACGAAACCTGAGCTTCCCCTGCTGTGTTCTATCTGCTGAGTGCATCCCGTGGCCTCCCGCCTGCTGCCCGCTGCTGGGCTGAAAGCAGATGTGCGGCGTATGCCTGGGCTTGGGTTTGTTTCCACACCTCAATATTGCACAGAAGTTCCCATCGGTGGCCCGAGTTTATTTATTAAGCCATTGAAGAGGCATAAAAATGGGGCCAGAGCCAGAGACGAGTGAAGGGCCATGGCCACTCCACAACCCTCGTCCCCACGCTCCTGCCCAGCCAGGGCAACAGGGCTGCAGCAGTTGTCCACCATGACATTGAACCATGGGTGCTGCCACAATAAATGCAAAACGGAAAAAAGGAAGAGCTGTAAGTGCAGACAGATGGCTAGTTGTGTATAGGCAAATCAGGTGTCCAGAAGTGGTACTGAGAATTGAGCTGGACCAAAATCTAAAAATTAAAAGGAAGTTTGAACATAGGGAAAAAAACATAGGGATCAGCAATATGGAGTCACTGGTAATAGATGTCAGAGACTTCATCCACAACTGAAAATGCACAGAATCACAGAATCATGAAGGTTGGAAAGGACCTTCAAGATCATCAAGTCCAATCGTTAACCCAATGCCACCATGTTCCCTAAACCATGTCCCGAAGCACCACATCCACATGTTTTTGAACACTTCCAGTGATGGTGACTCCACCACCTCCCTGGGCAGCCTGTTCCAATGCTTGACCAGATGTCAAAAAGTTTATTAAATGACTGAATGACAAACCCATTCCTGTACAGTGTGCAGGGCGGTGACTGGGGCAAATGTGATCTGCTGAAAGCACACAGTCAACACAATCAGCTCTGCTCATCCGGGGAGCTTTCCAGAACAGTGAACGCAACTTCAGTACCAGTGGAAAAAAGTATGTATTTAATGGAGAAAGGCTAGGGAAAAATCAGATTTGACAATCTGAAAGTATATACTAATATATACCGAATCTACTCAAGGCACAAGGGTGCGCTCAGACAGCACGTAATATGTATGTTGGCGATTCAGAAGGAGATCAGTCAGGGTAATATTACAGACATTTATCTGTGTTGCTTTGATCAGGTTTTCTTTTGATGTTTCCTGAGTCAAGAAAAGTATTCAGGCAAATGATTTCTCTCTGCATTTTGATACTTGTGCTTCTAAACAGAGTCATTAAACAAGCAGGCCTGTGAAGTACGAGGAATGAACCTCAGCATCTGCGCATACTTGCACATGAGCCATCCAGTGTTTGCTATGCCCATACTTCCCTGGTTCTTCTCTAGTGTGGATTTAAAGAGTGAAAAGACTTGTTCATGTCCTCAGAGTTTAAAAAATACTGTTTTCTGTGTGTGCCAGCCAGTACCACCTCAGTCCAGTGCAAATGCATTTTGATAGCCTGGCATCTAACACCGCTACAGCAGTTTGGAATCATATATAAGCCTAGACAACAGCACTACTAACTTTAAAAAAAAAATACATACCTTTTTTAGGTGGCAGCGGAGGACCCTTTGAGAGAAGTACACTCCTGGAGAGTCAACAGAGCCTGGCATACGTGTGTACATGGCCCTGCATTTCTGACAGCGTTAGACGCATGTGTCCCTCGTCAGAGTTACCAGAAGACTTCCTGGCATAGCTGTAGAGTAAAGCAGAAGCTGAAGTGCTGGCACCACTAGTGCACATAGATCCGCAGTCGGCATCAAAACGCTCAAAGTGGAGGTAACACGGCATTTGGGTGACACCTCAGTTGTGGTGGGTGCTGTCCCCTGCTTTGCCCCAATAGCTCTTTCTCATCCACCTAGTAATGGTGCCCATTACTCGGCAAGTGTCACAGCGTTATGGTGTAGTCCATGCTCTCTCACAAACATCATAGGTGCCGGTAAGTTTGCACAAATTTATACCTATACAACAGTGTACTCATTTTAAAGTTTACCTATTACCATGCAATATTAATAAGCCAGGTCCAGCCTGGCCGCCAGCGACATGAAATACTGCTGCATCATCAGAGGAATGTGATTTACAAAACACTCATCTCCTGAGGAGAGCCTCAGAAGAAGGTGTGCTGTATTTCTTTCATATTCTTAAAAAAGCATAGTATGGAATTTTTATTAAACATCCGATATTCTCCTCTGTTTAGGCTCTACTATATTTTCTTTCATTGTAAATTTCTCTCTATCTGTATTGCTATAAAAGAGTGTTAGGTCAATTCAATTCTTCATAAGGAGATGATATAGTTTTGAGTTAACAGGTTTTTATAGGTTGAAAACGCACTAAATTATATACAAAGAGTCCCACAGAAACCCCTTACTGCATAAAGTTGGAAAGCAAATAATTGGAACAACACGTCTTACACATTTTTGGGACTATCCATGCTAACTTGCTTTTACCATTTACCTTTGACCAACCAAAAAATTAGAGGGCCGGATGGGTAATCAAAGTGTAGAAGGATGTTCATTCAGGGTAAGTGATGACACAGCAGAAGAGCAAAATAGACCATTTGCATCAGAGTTTACCATGGAAGGGGAATCACCTCACATAAAAATGCTAATTGAGGTGATTTTAAACTAAACTGACAGAATTAGTGGTAGTGAATCACCAGGACACAAAGTGCTTGTCCAAGAGTTGTGCAGTAACTGTCGCAAATTGTCCATTGTACCAGAGAAAGAAAACACAGCAAGTTAAGGGCTCTGGCTCTTTGAAACAGACAACTTTGATTTCTCTACCAAAAAAAGAGTATGAAAAAGATGAAATGAGGCATGGTAAGATCTGAGTTTCTCAAATTCATTCTGGTAAACATTGACAAAAGACACACATATTTTTTAGAACATTGCATAAATGACATGAATAGAAATGTCTTACCTAATCTTCGTAGTACAAGAATTCCTTAAGCATTTAGTGTTGCTTTGAAGGAAACCAAGAGGAAATTAAACCCCCATTGACACTAATAGAGTAGGACGAGACCCATAATTCCTACTGACTTGCTGGATGCAGCAGCAACTCTCAGAGGTCCAGTGCTGTTCCACAGAGCTGGGCCTCAAGATAAGTCTCATCTTTTTTCCAGATCAGAATAACTTAAATTTTATTAGGAAAAGTTAGGTTTAGCCTCTGCTTCCATCTCCCAGACTCTGGATTTTCCTAGCTCTTTATTGCTTTCTGTATATTAGATCCCCATTCTAGATATTGGGCTCCTGACTCCACTCCTGGCTGAGTGTTCTTGGCTTTGGCCAAACTTCTCATCTTCGCAGGAGCTATCAAGCCACAATCAGTTAAATAGATCTATGTGTCTGCTTCAATTTTGATGAATAATACAGGGGTTTCCAAAGGCAAGCTAAACCACTTTGGGGCTAAAGTTAAAGCAAAAGAGCTGAAATAGTGGCAGAGATGTGTGTGACAGGTAAGACTAACAGCACTTAGCTTTTGTTTACTTTACTTTCATCTTTACCAGTTTTTTTCAAACTAAGTCTTTTCTACAAAGTCTTAAAAGTACTTAAACTCTAATAGGACAGAACCCCTATGGAGTAATTATTATCACTTCTCAAGATATCTTATAATTCACTGTTATCTCTTCCCTGGAGTATGATTTAATTACTGCCATATCGCAAGCATTGTATTTTGTCTAATGTGACTGCTGCCGATGAGCAGGCGTTGCTGGAAGCTGATAATGAGTTAGGCATCTGAAATCTCACCCAAACAGAGGTTAGAAATTGGTGCTCCTGGTGATCATCTACTGATGTTTATTTCACAACTATAAGTAAAGATCTACTGCTTAATTGTCATTTTGCAGAATGTGTTTTCACTATGTCTTTCGGACTTAGGATAATCAGCATTTCTGTGGTTTTGGTTTTTTAGTGCAAGAAAGCAACTTGCAGAAGTTGTTGGACAGGAAGCAGCACGTGTTACCTTAGTGGGCAATTTAAGCACAGATGGGTTTGGAAGATAAATTTTTCACGTGACTCCGAGCCACCTCAAATTCACTTTGCAGACTCTAAGAACTGAGGTTTGCATATTTTTTGTGGGTAAGTAATGTGAACTGCAGTTGCAAAAAGAATATTTACTGCATGCCACAAAGATTAATACTGAAGACATCAAAATAACTCAAACAGAGGCCCTGGCTGCCAGTTGAACTTTAGGAAATGAGAGACGAGTGTGCTCCAGGCATGGGTGACCTGCTGTCTTAATCCAGCTGCCATTCGTTATTAGAAAACAAAAATCTTCACTTGTCATGATTATTCCTCTCCGGTTCTGAGAAAGTTGTATTTAGAACTCATCTTTCACCAGCGTCACAGATGTATTCCTGGTCAAAATATTTTTACTTTTCCTTATTCTGGAGGAAGTAAAACATACAGAAATCCCACAAGTATAGAACTAATTGCTTCTGGTGGCTACAAACGAGTATTTTATACATATATGAGACCCTCTTACCTGGGAAAAGCTTCCATCTCTATTAAATCTGAAGTGAATATTTAGCATCTCTCCTTCATAAACCCGCAGGAGTTGATACCTCTGCTAGAGGATATATCCCGACACACTTTGCAAAGGCAGGTAAACACAAAGTTATCACACATCCCAGTTTTCCTTTTGATGTTGCCAGCAACTTCTCCTGGGGTCACTTTAAATTCATTAGTCATAAAATTATAATCGTGTTGCTTTTTCCCAAGAGGTTTTGTTAGAATGAGTAGATTTTGCTCGGTGCTTACTGCAAGCGTACAGGCAAAATGAACGCTGGCTGAGGAAATGAGGAGGCTTTGATGAGAAGGGAAATGGTGAAGGAGCATAAGCGGTATCCAAGCTGTGCTTCTGCCTGACATTAAACAACACATGTTCAACGTTTCGTGACAAACTGATACACAGCAGAAAGTTATTGAACAAAATCCTCCTGTCTGAGAAACTTGCCAGGGTCACCGTTGTGCCAGAAGTTGCATGGTAGAGATTTTAAGAAGCCGTATCATGATACCATATCATTGGCAAGTAATAATGAAAGGTGGTGACTCACAGTGAGTTTTGTCACCCTAAAAATTGCCTCTCCTGCAGTGTCCTGGTCAATATTGATACCCAGTCGCCTTAAGTGTCATTTTTACTTATGGGGCAAAGAAGAGGAATGATTTTGCCATCACTGGGAGCAGCCACGGCCAAGCCAGCACAGGCATGTCACTTGCCCTGGTACCATGCCCACTACACCAAGAGAAACTTCCTTCCTCTTCATGCCTTGGATCTGCATTACCAGGGCATTTGCACCAGAATTAGTGTCTCACACGTTTGTTTGGCCAGGGCATCGAACGGGGACGTGCCTTCAGCTAGCTGGAAGTGATGGCTGTTACTGTCTCACAGCTCTGTAGACACCCGTTTCCCCAGATGATTAGACTGTTTCAGTGCTCTCTTCCCACAGTCTGACAGACATTCAAGTGCTTCTGTCAAATATGTTTAGATGCTTATTAACAAGAAGGGAGTTTTGAGGTCTTTTTTCTACCTGTATGCCATAGCACTGCCAGTCTGGCACCACATTTCTGCTGAACGCCAGGTAAGGTCCCAGGTGCCAAGATGACCTGACATGAGTCCCCAGCACACCACATTGCTCAGGGAGGGAAGCTTGGCACCTTTCGCAAGAGAAAAGTTCACATCCGGTAACCAGCTCATTGCAGGGCGGTTGGACTAGATGACCTTTGAAGGTCCCTTCCAACCCAAACTGTTCTATGATTCTATGATTCTATGATTTGGTGCGATCTTCATGTCTACATCCCCAGGGCTGATGTTTGCATCTCCAGCTGCTCTGCACCTGCCACATGGGACAGGTACCCCTCAATATATGAATAGAAAGGCAAATGTCAGAAATTACGGGGCACGGTGAGCGTAAAGAAAGCAGATAAGAAAAAGACATTAAGAAGTGAAAAGACGTTTGGAGGGTGGAGGTTTGGTTCCTTTCTCTCCCTAATCAAAAAATGCAATATTCAGGGAGTGAGACATCGGCACCACCCTCACCCAGTTGTGCCTGAAACTGTATGACAAAAAGACCCTTTGAACGCCTTCCCCAGCACAGGTTTGACAGTTGGTTATGAAACTTGTTCTTACTTAAAATTCTATGTAGTCAGACAGCAGGAAAAATCATTACATAAAAACAGTGGAGTAAAAAGCAACGTGGAAAATACCCTGTCCTTCGCAATGCCTCTGTGTGCCTGCAACTTCTGCCTCAATAAAACAGCAAAACTCAGACTCCTGCTTCTCAACACTCGCCTCTGAGGTCAGGATAAAGTTCAGCTGAGCTCCTGATGGCCTCCACCAGCCCCGCGCTGCCAGCGGAGTTTGGCAGCTGTGGGATCCTGGTTTCCCTTGAGAAAGGAGCTTGTTGAGGGCACGGCAGGCTGTGCTCTGAGCTCGGGTCTCCCAGCGCCGAGCGACTGTCAGTGCAAGAAAGCCTGTAGTGTAAATCTCGGGGAGGCCGCTCTGCCCGTGGGCCTCTATCTTCTCTCCTTTGCCACTGCTGCCAAAGGACCTGCTCTAAAGATAATGCGAGACAGATGCTGTCATTCATGCTAGCACATAGCACTGCTGCTTTCAGGGAAGCCCACAGGACCATCTCTGAAAGGTGCATCACTGGGCCAGGTCTGGGAGGCATGCTGGAGAGGTAGGATCTAGCCACATTGACCTTGTTCTCCTTCAGCCTCGTTGCTGATGCCAGGACTCCTGGTCCCAGTGTAAAAGAAGATTAGAAAAATACTTGTACTTCAGTGAAGAAATGAGTTGCAGACATTTCCTGTGAGATGTACTGGCACTCTTCCTGGGGCAGAACAAATGGGGAGACACTAAGGGCTGGGTATCACCATCCCTACCCATCACCTCCATCACCTCCCCACTTACAGCTCTCCGAATAAATGCTTCCAACCTCAGATGAATTGCGAGTCTCACATCAGTTATTGCTTTTAACTAAACATTTGTCCTAAATACATACAGATATGTAGCTTCATTTGTATTTGTTTGCTCTAACACCATCTAACAAACTGACACAGTGTGTTGCTTTTGGGTAGTGTAGAGTTAATTTTCTTCATGGGAGCTAGTATGGGGCTCTGTTTTAGACTTGTGCTGAAAACAGTGTTGATAACACAAGGATGTTTTTGTTACTGCTGAGCAGTGCTTACACAGAGTCAAGGCCTTTTCTGCTCCTCACACCACCCCAGCAGCGAGTAGGCTGGGGGTGCGCAAGAAGTGAGGAGGGGACACAGCCAGGACAGTTGACCCCAACTGACCAAAGGGATATTCCATAACACACGGCATCATGCTCAGCATATAAAGCTGGGGCAAGAAGAAGGAAGTGGGGGACGTTTGGAGTGATGGCGTTGTCTTCCCAAGTAACCATTTTGTGTGACGGAGCCCTGCTTCCCTGGAGATGGCTGAACACCTGCCTGCCCGTGGGGAGTGGTGAATGGATTCCTTGGTTTGCTCTGCTTGCATGCGCGGCTTTTGCTTTACTTATTAAACTGTCTTTATCTCAAACCATGAGTTTCCTCACTTTTACCCTTCCAGTTCTCCCCCCCGTCCCACCGTGGGGAGTGGGCGAGTGGCTGCGTGGGGCTTAGTTGCCGGCTGGAATTAAACCAGGACACACAGCTCAAGAAACAGTATTTCCTCCTCTTGTTAATAGCCAGAAGAATTGCATCACATTTTAAATTGCATTTCAGCAAAACAATAGCTGACTAAAGCCAGCAAGGCAGTCGCTGTCTCCATGGCTTTGTCTGTACAAAGCCCGGCGCAACAGGGCTCTGCTTTCAGCCAGCCCCCGAGCACTTCTGGGATAAACAGGATAACAGGTGACTGCAACCCTTGCTTTGAAATATTTGTGAATAGCTCTGCAAGTGTCAGAAAGCTGCCCAGAAAGCTTGCTGCTGCTGTGGAGGTAGACTGAGCTCTGAGCAGTTTTGACATTCAGGTTTACAGCGGACTTTTGGCATCCCCTCTCATTTAGAAATGAATAAACCACCTTCACCCATTTGAATTGATCTGTTGTTTCATTATCTGCTACCTCTGTCCCCTTTTCAGGTGTGAGAAGTGATTACACAAAAAAGAGGCAGTCTGGGGAAGTCTTAGACGCTGTCACTGCCCAGGTACCCGCTTCTTTCCCCGAGTAGACTCTAGAGCAGAGCGTGTTCTTCAGAAGAGATGAGGAAGAAAATGGTGGTGATCTTGAAATGCCTGTGAAATGTCTATGCAACATATTTGTTAATAATTCCAGTGGGGAACAGCTGGAAGCACGCAAGCAGGTGTTTATACTCCAACACTGATCTGGTCCAGCTGCCTAATTACTACTTGTAATTAGAATAGCTAAAATGTTATTGTTATCTATAAAAGGAAACACACCAGGGCTCTCGATGTGTAAATAATTTTCTAATCTTTTTGTGTTTTCTCAGCAGGAGGCAAGGAAGGCTGAGGCTTTCAGGATGTCATCTTCCTCATCTTGGTCCAACCCGAAGACCTGGGCAAGTCATGTAATATTTCTGTGGCTCTGCCCATGCTAGACCTAGGTGCTCATTTCTGAAAACACATTTAGCTCGGCTTAAGCTGAATTTTGCCTGCAACCCCCTCATGCATCGCAGCAGCTCAGCACGACTGCTGACCGCAACCAGCAGAAAGTCTCCGAGCAGAGAGGAGATGTTTGAGTGACAGCTGCAGCATTTCCATCACGCCACTCTGTAACACACCAGTTTTTCTATTCTCTCTCATGGGCGTCGTGCCTGTCTATGAAGGAAAGTGGTCAAGCATTGGAACAGGCTGCCCAGGGAGGTGGTGGAGTCACCATCACTGGAAGTGTTCAAAAACCATGTAGACGTGGTACTGCAGGACATGGTTTAGTGGGCATGGTGGTGCTGGGTTGATGGTTGGACTTGATGATCTTAAAGGTCTTTTCTAACCTTAATGATTCTGTGATTCTGTGAAAGGAAGCAGTAGTATATTCTGCGCTCGTTGGCAGGTCTGGCCCGGCCTCTGGCCACCTCCCATCCCCGGGTGCTCTTCCAGCCTCTGGATGCACCAGAGCCTCCGGAGCAGATTGCACCCACAGGAAGACTGGGTTTAGTTTACAGTTTTCTCTGGCCTACTCTGGTTATCATGCCTATCACTAAGGCATCCGAATGCCTTCCGGAAATGAGAGCTTGATAAAACCAGCGCCCATCTTCCATGGGTTTCACTGCATCTCCTCCTCTCTCCCATCTATACCATTTCAATTCATATTTCCCGCAAGGTACCTCCTTCCCTGGAGGTCGCTGTGCTCTAGTTTTCTAAATGCTTTCCCTCTCACACATGCTAGGCAACCTCCCTTTCCCCAGCATCTGCACTGCCTTCCATGAGGGGCTGATGAACACGCAGAAGCCAAAGCCTGGCAGAAATCTCCTCGAAGAGTTCTGGAGTGAGAAGCGCCATTTACACAGCTCCACAGGTGGCTGAGAGCAGAAATTAGCTGTGACTTCATTTAAGAGCTTGACGGGCAGAACTTCCAAGTCAGAAACTTGGAAGTGTGAGATGATGAGCGTCTCCCAAAAGCGGCTGTTACCGAGCGAGAGGCGAGCTGGAGGGAGGGAGCGCGCGTGGGCCGAGCGCCGAGCAGAGCACAGAGGAGCCGCCGGCGTGGTGTGTTTGCGGTCTCTCATAATTAACACCTAGCGGTTTTGAAGCTGAAAGTAGGCGCTTGTATCGATCAGGACAATTTGCTAATTGTATGCCTGTGTCAGCTACCTCTCTCTAAAAAATAGGATAAAACATTTACCAAACGAGTAAAACTAATGTGCCTGAACGCTCTGTATCTTTTCAGCCATCGTGATGTCTGGAGCACTACTCAGAGCTCTAAACACAGCCATCGAACACCCTTTGCGGTTACCCTGGCGTGCCCACCTTAGACCATCTAGCTGCCTCCAGAGGAGAACAAATATGGGAAATGGGAAAAGGGAAAAAAAGGAAAGGGGATCTTGCGTCATGCCCATGGGCCCCATACAAATGTTCTTCAGACCCTGGGGTTTTTGACATGGCACTGAATACCTGTGTTTGGGCAACTGGATCAAGCCACTAAAGTCTTAGATTTGACCCATGGCACCCTTGACAGTATGGAAGGGGTTTTCTTTAGGTCCTGCCCAACAGTCCTTGCAGGACAGACAGACATTGACATGAGCAGCTACAGGAGCTCAGGTGCCTGAGACACCTCGCCAATACCCTGACCTCGCTTAGCTCCCAACACTTGGCCGGTCTTCTCTCACGTTCACTCCATCAATAAGACACCGGTGTTTGGAATATAGTTACAGGCAAAATAAGTGGAGGAAAGAAAACCTTAAAAGCTAAAAGCAATTAATTACAGGTTAAACCAAGGATATAAAATCAACTTTCCCATGGAGAAATCCAGAGAAAAACTGAATTTATGGGCGACACATTGATGTCAGTGGGACTAAGGAACATTCATAACTTGCTAAATTACGTGTCTTAGTACGTACTTTCATTAACCAAATGACATTCTGCATATGTTTTATTTTACTTGAAAGGAGGATCCATTTTTTAAATAGTAAAGGAGGAGTAAACTTTTCCCTTTTCTTTTCTTCTCTGCCAATGGAGAACAGCCCCGCCTGAAAATCAGGTGCTCAGGCTGAACATTCAAAATGGGTTTTCAAAGTCTTGAATTACTTGGTAAAATTTAATGCCTATTAGTGTATCTCAGGTGGAACTCTTAAAGAACAAGAGGCCTGATTAAAGAGGGAGTGAGCTTAGTAATGTTTCTGTAGCATGTCAGGAGCAGCTATCACGGTCAGGCCCAATAATCAGGCCTTCCACATTAGAAATGCATTTACAGCTAATGATGAATTTGAGAAATGGTAATAATTATCTAGCTCAATTTATCTGTTCTAACCTCAGTCAGAGACCAAAGTAGTAATTGCTGTTGTTTCTAGTCGAATGATGGAGGTTGCTCTGCTCTAATTCCTACCAGCATCATAATAGCCAAGAGATAATAATGACAGAGAATTATAGACTTTGCTCAAATGTTGTCAGACTGGGCTGAGGCATCACGCAATTGCACTATATACATAATACACATTGGCAATACTAAAAAAAAAAAAAAGAAAAAAGCAGACATTCTAAATAAAATCAATTATTAATTGGCTGCCTGCGTTTGCCCTTAATGTGTGAACCAATTTGAGGCAATTCTGCTTAAGTAACACTGTGGTAGCTTTAATTTAGATGTCTTAGAAAAATGTGTACTATGAATGTTTGTCTAACCCTGTCCAGCATATTTCAGTTACACAGAAAGGAATTAAGCTGCCATTTTTAATTTCTTTGTTATTTACTTTGGTAATAATATATTTTTAATTTTAAAATGACACAAATGACGTGGGTAAAACATCTAGGCCCCTTTGCTATTACATCTATGAAGGCTGAGAAATATATAATGTTTCTTTATTGAGCAGGATTTTTAGCAGAGCATTTATAGTATAATAAAGGTTTCCTTTTGTCTTTTTTGTCTGTGTAATTGACTTGGCTCCTTATGGTCTTTGGCAAACATGACATTAATTAAATTTACAGATCATACTAAATTGTAAGGTGTTGCAAAACCCAGGATAGATGGCAAAATAATAAAAAGGGACCTGCAGAATTTAGAGATATAAGTAGGCAATAAAATGAGATTCAGTCTGGAAAAAAGCAGACAGAGAACAATGAAAGCAAAATACAGAAACTGTACAGCAGTAAGCTACATGGAAAGCAGCAGTGAAATTAAAGACTGTAAAAAACCCAGGGTGTTGGTTACGAGTTTATAAACTGCAGTTGTCATCTGGCTGTAAATGCCAGACCCATAAGCAGCCAGTGTGAGAGGAGACCTGGATCCATCCTGTGGGGTACAGATCTAAACTGTGGACAAATCCATTGATCCTTGGGCAGTTATAATTCAACCTAAGATCCATTTCATTAATTGTATTAGTCTTTATTGCCACATGCATTGCTGCAGTGCCTTAAATATGCTGAATATAAACACTCTTCTTTCTGAAATAGCTGGCTACATAAAACAGGTACAAGCACTGATGATTGGGAACTGGGAAGGCCACCACAAATGAAGACCACATAAAGAAAATGAGAAGAGATACACAATATCATCAGTAGTACAAGACTAATAGAAAGTTTCGTGTCACTGGTATTTGCTGCTGCAAATGAGAATGTATGCAAGGATGAAGGTGCCAGGCTCATAGCCCAGCGTGAGAAAAGGTGAGAAACAAACATCTCCAACGCCAGTGGGAGCAGTCAGCATGGACTTGCGAAAGGGAAGTCATGCTTGGCCAATTTGATAACTTCCTGTGATGAAATGACTGGTCTGGAGGGAGGGGAGAGCAGTGGATATCATCTGGACTTCAGTGAGGTTTTGAACATTGTCTGCTGTAAGATCCTCATAAAGAAGCTGGTGAGATATGGGCTGGATGAGCAGACAGTGAGGTGGGTTGAAAACTGACTGAATGGTAGGGCCCAGAGTGTGGTGATCAGTGGCATGAAGTCCAGTTGGAGGTCAGTCATTTGTGGTGTACCCCAGGGGTCAATAGTGCATCAGATCCTGTTCATCATCTTCATTAATGATTTGGATGATGGGATGAAGTATGCCCTCAGCAAGTGTGCTGATGACACAAAACTGGGAGGAGTGGTTGATGTGCCGGAGAGATGTGCTGCCACGCAGAAGGACCTTGACAAGCAGGAGAAATGGGCTGGCATGAACCTCATGAAGTTCAGCAAGAAGGCAAAAGGACTTGCACCTGAGGAAGAACAACCACAGGCACCAGTACATGCCAGGGCCACCCAACTGGAAAGCAGTTTGGCAGAAAATGACATGGAGGTCTTGGTGGATACCAAGTTGAACATGAGCCAGCAATACGCCCTCACTGCAAAGAAGGCTAACGGCATCCTGGGCTGCATTTGGCAAAGTATTGCCAGCAGGCTGAGGGAGGTGATCCTTATGCTTTATTCAGCACTAGTGAGGGCACACCTGTGTCTAGTTCTGGGCTCCCCAGTGCAAGAGAGACATGGACATACGGAGGAGAGTACAACAAAGGGCATGAAGATGATGAAGAGACTGGAGCATCTCTCCTACGGGGAAAGGCTGAGAGAGCTGGGGCTGTTCAGCCTGGAGAAGAGAAGACTCGGGGGGATCTCATCAATGTGTATAAATACCTGAAGGGAGGCTGCAAAGAAGATGGAGCCAGGCTCTTCTCAGTCCAGTGACAGGACAAGAGGCAATGGGCACAAACTGACACACAGGAGGTTCCCTCTGAACATCAGGAAACACTTCTTCAGTGTAAGGGTGACCACGCACTGGCACAGGTTGCCCAGGGAGGTTGTGGAGTCTCCATTATTGGAGATATTCAAAAGCCATCTGGCTATGGGCCTGGGCAACCAGCTCTAGGTGGCCCTGCTTGAGCAGGGGGTTGGACCAGAGGTCCAGTCCAACCTCTACCATTCTGTGATTCTGTGACAGGAGGATGAGCACAGCATAGTACTTAATCTCTAGGAAGGTAATATTTGGTGGTCGTACATACGCTGCTATGGATATAACTTTTATATTCACTCACAGGAGATGATCCCTTTGTTGGCTGATTTTAAGACATTTCAGTTAAAACTTCTATTAAAAAAGATGGGTTTGTACGTGTGTTTTGAATTTAAAATTTTAAATCATACAAATCAGCCAAAACAACATGATCTTTCTTATCCAGGATATGATGACCACAAATCACTGAAGAGAAAGTCCTGCATTTATTGGAAGCACAACACCCAAGCAATTTTTAAGGATTATTCAAGTAATCTCAGATACATTCTCAATATATATAGGAAAGCGGGATCCATTCAGATTAGTGTATTTTGCTACTGTACCTTTTTTTTCATACACAGATAGCTATCATGCCTGTAAATGCCTGAAAATAGTTTTCCTTAAGCCTGTGCATATCCAGTCTCACCAAGCAGTTCAGCCCTCTGATAAACTTTACCCAAGCTGCATTCCGTATCTATTAATGGAAGATTGCAATATATCCCTCTTTGAGGGGAAGAAATAGTTTTTATTTTCGACACTGCACCATAAAGTGTCATCAGGAAATTTCTGCTGCTGATTGCAACTGCAGTACTGATGGGTTTTTCGTTCTGTGTCCAAAGGACCTCGCACCTCCAGCCGGGATCTGCTGCGTTTGGGGAGGCGGTGGGTGGCCAGGCAGACAACCTACTTGCATACATGTTGTCTGTCTTCTCAGCCTCAGCTGATTCCGCCGCTCGTGCCGCAGTTTTCCAGCGGCGGGCTCCGCTCCGGAGATCCCCGTTGGCTCACCTGCTCCCGGCCCAGCTCTGCCGCCCGCCCTCCAACGCGGGCTGCGCCCGTGCCGCTG
>NW_010561011.1:0-1550 GCF_000687285.1 Phaethon lepturus | reverse complement strand
CCCATCTGATCACGGCAAGTTTGGCACCGTTTCTAGGCTGAAAAGCCTCCGCTTCCAAAAAGCAACAGAAATGCCCAGTATGTGTCAGCTAAATTTGGTCCTGCAGATCCCAAAACTAGAGTTATACATCTGATTTTTTTCCTTAGCTGTTTTCATAGCAAGCCTTTGTGCTGCACAGAAAGTAAATGGTACATCTGCCTTTCCTTTATCAGTACCTCTACACAGTCCCACTCTCCCCCCAAATAAATTATGTTCATATTAGCACAAGCCAAACAGCTGCAAACGAGGAATGGCCTAAGCGTCCTCTCCCAGGGCAGTAATTCCTTGTTTCAGCCCTGATATATTAGCTAGCTTGGAGTACAGCCACGCAGTTGAACAGGTGTGGCTTCAGGGGCACAGTGCAATCCAGGAGGGACCTGACTTGTGCTGAAGCTGGAACAGCACTCCAGGTCCCTGCCAGAGTCCATACACATTGTCCATACTTCCCCAATTGTGGATAAGAGGCCTGTGTTGAAATAAAGGAAGAAAACAGTCAAGAAAAGGTTTGGGTTGTGGTTTAAAAGCTTCCTTACACTTTTAAGAGCAGAAAAACAGTTTTCTCTTGGATACAGATAGGCTTTAGCTAATGTGGTCATAATGCAGCTACAATGAAGAAATGTATATTGAGAAAAATAGCTAGGAAAAGTAAAAATGAATGAAAACCACACTTTAGTGTTTCACAAGGTTTAGTTTCTGAGGGTCACTTCTTTCTGTGGAGATAGAAATTACTGGTAACAACGCATGAGAAAGAGGCTGAGGTACTTCACGATTTCTTCCTCGGTCTTCACTGGCAGTCTTTCTTCCCACACCTTCTGAGGGGATGGGCTGCAAGGCAATGACTGGAGGAGCAAAGTCCCTCCCACTGTAAGAGAACATCAGGTTCAAGACCACCCGAGGAATGTGAACAGACACAAGTCTATAGGACCTCATGAGATGTTTCCCAGAGTCCTGAGGGAATTGGCTGATCTAGTTGCGAAGCCACTCTCCATGATATCTGAAAAGTTCTGGAAGACAGGTGAAGTCCCTGCAGATTGGAAAAAAAGGAAGTACTGCATCTGTTTTTAAAAAGAGCAGCAGTGAGGAACTACCACCCTGCCAGCCTCACCTCTGTGCCTGGGAAGATCAGGGAACAGATCCCCCTAGAAGCTATGCTAAGGCACGTGGAGGACAGGGAGGGGATTCGAGACAGCCAGCGTGGCTTCACCAAGGGCAAGTCCTGCCTGACCAACCTCGTGGCCTTCTATGATGTGCTGACCACACTAGTGGACAATGGAAGAGCTACCAATGATGTCATCTGTCTTGACTTCTGTAAGGCCTTTGACATGGTCCCCCACACCATCCTTCTCGCTACATTGGAGAGAGATGGATTTGATGCGTGGACTGTTGGGTGGATGAGAGGAATTGGTTGGATGGTTGCATCCAGAGGGAAGTGGTCAATGGCTTAATGGTCAGATGGAGATTGGTGACCAGTGGCATCCCCCAGGGCTCCATATTGGGACCAGTACTCTTTA
>NW_010561010.1:0-39273 GCF_000687285.1 Phaethon lepturus | reverse complement strand
AGGGCATGGGTCTCTCTGGGGCGGAGAGGGTTCAGGAGCCTCAGGTGCGATGGTTGGAAGTAACTTGCCTGTGAAACAAACGCGTCTGGGACATTTCTGCTTTCTGATGCTGATGCATCTGTATGTAACTTTTAAGTGTTGTGTTGTTTTTCCAGGAAGACGTTAAGTGTGCTTGATCAGCCTAAATGATGCCCCTTGTTTGAACGTGTAGTTTTGAGCAGGGATTATCGATTTTACTCTGTCTTAGATTTTGTTTCCAGCTGTAGGAATTTCTGCTTTGCGTAATGTGTTTGAACACTCTTTAACATTTGTTTGGTTTATTTCTAGTATAGCTCGGTGAGATGCTTGGGTAAAGGTCTTAAAAAGAGCTCTTAAAGGATACCGGTGCTGTTTCTCTTTGCACGTGTCAGTTCTGCAAGTATTCACTGTAAGTGGTGGCATGCTTTGGACAACCAATGGTAGGCTTCTGAGATTTGTGGCTGTTGAAATGACCCGTTTTAGGGGGAATGAGGTTCTGTGTTTGTGAAGAGTTTTGTTAGTTCTCTTCATAATTAGCTTTTTAAAAATTTTTTGTTATGATAAGTTCTTTGGGTTTCTTTGCAGAGTTCCAGCTTTGAGAGGTTTCCTTGATTTCATACAATGATGCTGCTTTCTTTGTCCTTGTTTTAGAACTGCAGCTAGGCCTATCAGTAGGAAGTAGTGTGCTGGTTTTAGTTTTTCAAACCCAGGTGGCCTGGCACCCTGTCTGCCTTTGAGAGCTGTGGTGATGCACTCTAGCTGCTTCCTTATTAGTTTAAGGAGGAGAAAAAAAAAACATACAGAAAGGAGATCTTCAAAAGGAAAATGGGACAAACGTTTTAGACTCTGTCTGAAACGTGAAAATGTATTGGGGCTTACTAAGACCTGGTCTGGAGAACTACCCTTGTAGCAGCCTACATTTGACATATTTATCATCAGTACTCTTGCATTACGGAATCATCCATCTCAAATATGAGTATGATGTAATGAATTTTTGGTGTGCCTGATCTTATTAATATTTTTGTGGAGTGTTGCTCTTTTTTTTGTGAATCTGTCCAGTAAAAAGTAGTGAATTGTTTCCTGGTTAGTCATTGCTGTCCAACCATGTGACACCTGTTAGACTACCCTGACAAAGTAAAAAATCAACTTCCGTGCTTGACAGCATGGGAAGAATAGGATTTTTTTGTGTGTGTGAATTAATTACCTTTGTTCAGCACTGCCTCTCTCACCCCCAGTTCCTTTCATTAATAACCTTCCACAGCACAGTTTCAGTGACGCAGCTGTCTCTAAACAGCATATTCTCCAATTCTGTACAAGAACTCTTAAATGTGAGTTGTGTAAAATACTTGAGGCAGATTTTTCAGAATCCTGTAACGTGGAATATTTAGTGTTGTCATGGAACCTTCCATGCATAATGAACACTGCTTTGACAATGATAATGATGTGCTATCAGAAAAATAAGTCATCTTTTTAAACTCATTCTGTCAAAAGAAGTGATGAGTTGGCGCCAAGCAATCAACCACAGTTTAGGAAATACTCATCTAAGGTAAAGTAATAATGTGGTCTAGGTCTGAAAAAGGCTATTAAAAAATGTATTTTACTCTTTGGGTTACTTAAGTCTGTGCTTTCTCATGGTACCCTGTAAGGATTTTTTCACTTACTAGCCCAGTCTGACATTGGGCTTTTAGAAATACAAAACTGCAGTTGAATATCTACACCTTTCCAAGGGAGAAAACTCAGGAATAGACAAGAAATGTAGAACATAAAGCATTTCAAAAAGCAGCTGAAATAGCTTTATTTATTTCTTTATTTAATATTGGAATTTTAGGAAGCTATTACTTTTTCTGATGAGGTAAAGCCTCTGGAAAGGTTTTGCTTTTATCCCCTGTATAAATTTGGTTATAGAGAGTAGCTCTTAAATATTCTTACTTTGATAAAATGTGAAATAATCTAATTATTGTTAGTCCACAAAAAAAAGGTCAGTCCTAGTTGTGCGATCTTCAGAGCACCTAGAAGAAATCCTGATGAAAAACTATGCTGCTATTAGAAAACAGCTTTGCCTCTTGTAACTAGAAACAGTTCTTGCCCTTTTCCTCAAAATGTCTATTAGGGCAGAATCATAAAAGACCTGTCAAGCTTTAGCTTGGTAATGTCCCAGTATTGTAAAAGAACATGTTACATGCTAATGGCAAAATAGCTCAACATGTCATATGCAGGACAGTACTGCTTTTTGCTTATGCGGAAAACAAAAGTGAGATGTCTGTTTTAGTGCATAGACAAGGTATACAAATACCATGGAAGTTAGGAGGCCTAGGACACAAGGTGTGTTGAGTAGGACTGTTTTGTGATAATCCACATATGCTTCTTATGGTAGATGGCAGGGAAAGGGTTGGTCTGTCTCGTCCCCCCCGTCCGGTCCCATCCCCTCCCCTGCCCCTTTATGGATAGTAAGTTGTGTCCCTCACAAGTTTTTTTATGTCTGAGTTTTCATCTATTTCCTGCGTTAATCTGCACATGTAATTGAATGTATTCTGAAGACGTTTTCACTTGTACAAGATACGTAGATTATATAGCTTAATGAAAACATGTAGTAAAATATCTTACTCATAAAGGATTTCATTGGATAAAGTTGGTATTTAGAGATTATCTGAATTGTGGGATAAGCGTATTTTACTTTGCAAGTATCAGAACTGTTTGAGTTAACCATAAATATCAGGGTGGTTCAACTAGTTTTTCTAACTAGGCCACACTGGAAAAGAATATCTTTCTGTTTGGAGACTGTATGTAGTAGATGAAGGACACTGAAACCCTACAAGACTGGATTTAGATATGTGCGCGCTCAAGCAGTTTTTGGATGCTACTTGAAATTCACCTTGACAGTAGAGAAGAATGTGAGAAGAATGTGCATTGCGACAGGGTATGTGGAGGTTCTTGCCAGCTGTGCATATGTGTCTGCTGCAGAATTTCAGTTCTTTCTGAATTGGGGAGTTTGTAGTGGTTTTCAAACTCCAATAGGTTTAGAAAGAGCAGTTTCCAGATAGGGCCTTGAAACTGGGACTCCGTGGAACTGGTGGGAAGGTTCACAACAAGCTGGGGTTGTATGAGTCCAGGATATCCAGATTGCTTTCTGTGCCACTGTACTTGTCTTAATTTCCTTCTGTCCTGAAGAGCTGATCATATTCCTGGATCATTCTTCCTGTCAGCAAGACACTTGCATATATTTGCATATTGAAAGAGTATATGAGGGAAATACAGAAAGTGGTCCAGGCTTTGTCTCACTCACCCTAAGTAATGTCTCCTATTGCTGCTGTTGAAGGCAGAATACTGTGCTGGATGGATATCGGTAAGACCAGTAAGCATATCTTTAATGCTTCTTGGTATAAAAGAGATGTTTAAGAACAAACAGGATATTGAACTTTTTTCCAAATAAATTTTTACTTTGCAAGTAAAACACAATTCTTTGAAGGAGAGCTGACTGCAAAAGTAGTGGTTGTGCATTTTCTCCACTTTGTGATAATTTATTGGTGGCCTAAATACAAAGTACTATGAATGCTTGTTAATGCCACAGTTTTGTGGTTTGTTTTTTTTTTTTTTTTTCTGATATCCTGTCTTCTCACGTGTGAAGAATAGACATCCACACTGAAAAATTTGTATTCATATGGCGAGCAATGTCTTCTGTGGCTCCACTGATTACTTTTCTCAGGACTCAGTAGAGTCATGAGGGGTTCTATAACCATTTATACTATTGAAGTGCAAGGTGCAGGGATGATAGGAGGGGGATGGAATACCTCTTCATTTGTAGTTTATGTAGGTTTAAGTTTACATGAATTAATTAAAAAAAAAAGTCTTGGCTGCTTTGCAGTGTAACTGCAGTAGAGGAAACTCAGTGTGACTTAACAAAATTCTTGAAAGGATCTTGGCAGATCTGAAGTGGTTATCAAGTTATAAATGAGGAATGGGTTGGAGACCCAAGCTGATGAGCCTTCCCAGTCTTGTGCCATCTCTAGTGTCCCTGTGTCATGCTCACCAAATAGTAGGGGGCAGGGCAGATGGTGGCTGGGGAAGGAATTGGTAAGACTGATCTTGGCAGTGCTGTTATCAAGGCTGGCAGTGGGACTGGGAGGTGAACTGCTGTTCCTCCAAAATACAGGTTATGGAGAAGTAACAGTAACAAAATTTGTGTGACAGAGCGCGGCTTATTAGCCTGCACGTATTTGGTTAAACCCTTTGCAGAGTTGTCCTTACACAACACTGATTCCATGTCTGCTAGGTCACCTGTCCACCCTGCTGTCTTCCATGTTTCTGTTAACCAAGATACTCCAAGTTCCTGTCTTTCCCCCCTTTCCTTATTTGAGGATACTTGTTGTAATTTCTTGACACTTGGTAGCAATTACTGTACATGTGCAGGAGTTTCAGTTGAACTGCTTTATTCCTGGGGATTATGGAAATGTCCACCTTGAATGTTCGCTGTGCCTACATGGTATTTATGCAGTGTTTCTGATATTTTAGGAAGTGTCACACTGTTGAACATGTGCTCTGCTGATCTTTATGTATGCAGTAATTTCAATACATTTTAAACCTATCGGACTTGCACAAAACAAATATTTTTGGGGAAGTCTAGGTGGAAATATGGAAGCTCTAGGTTGAGAAGGTAAGCTTCTAAGACAGAGAAATGCCGCCTTTAATACAGCAGTCTGAGTATTTTACATTTGTATCAATGAAAGAACAGTTGTACTGGACAAGGTCAAAGGTCCATCTAGTGTGTCCCATCCCTGTCGTGTGTGTCAACATCCCCCATCATTGTCCTGCCCCCCACACCTCCCCTCCTGTCTTGCACTGGTCAGATGTGGATGTCCCTACGCAGCTGTGGAAGGAATCAAAATTGTTAATCCTTCCAACAATAGGCTGCCAGGTGGGAGTTTTCTGAAATGATGCTTAGCTATAAAATCACACAGCATGACTGCTCTATATTTGCATCAGTGAAGGGCTATAAAATAAGTTTTTGCTCATCTGATAGTGGATGCTCTTTAGAGCTCCCTGACTTGTAAATATTGGATTGACTTTGGAGGGTCTGTCTCTTCCTCCTTCTGCATGGTGTTTGTTGCAGCAGGATCAAAGATTTCAGATTCCCGAGTTCAGACCTAGTGAACAACGATTATTTGCCTTTGCAAAATTGCTACTCAAATAGGCTTGCTGCTTAAAATGCATATTCAAGGAATCTCTTACTAGAGTTAACCCAACTGCTTTATATTTAGTGCTAATTGCATCTGAAGTTTTATTTATACTGACATAAGCAATATGAAAAATTGTAGTGTTCCTGCATTTTAAATTCATAGGAGTATTCAGATCCCGCTTTAGCAAGTGAAAGCTGGAAAGTTACTGAGTACTGGCAAAGTTTGTCTTCAGAAAGGTCCTTGTAAGTGTTTGCATTTGCAGAACAAACTGCTTGCCTTTGAAGAAGTTAAATGTTCCAATTACATGCAGAAGAGACTTAGAGATTTCATAAAATTATTTGGTTTTACCTTTTTGAATATTGTTTTGTAGTGTCCAAGTGTAACAGCAGAAACAAGCAAAAAAGGCTAGAAAAATAAAATATGCTTTGGCAAGGCCTGAGAATTTTTTTTCCCATCGTTGTCAAAACATAGCATATTTTTCCTTTGGCAGTTTGTTTTCTTGGGTGGACAGTGTTGACATAGTATGTACAGGGCTTGCTTTTTACTAAGTAAAACGCCATGAGCTGGGAAAGTAGAAATCATGTGTTTTATGGTCCGTTTGGTGAATATATAGTCACTTGATTTGGCTGAATTTTTGTTATGGCTCCATAAAGGTAGACTCAGAGCTGTGCAAATAGAGTAGAATTTAGCAAGTTGAATACTAGTGCATATAATCATAACTTAGGTCGCTGTCTTGGCACATTTGTTGGTAAGGTGTTTGTATGCGTCACACTTCAAATAAAAACAAAAGACTGAATCATGCATTTGTAATGGCAGTAGCTCAGCACTGTGACTGGTAAGGTTTTTGAGCTACAGGTTGGCAGCTGGGAGTCCATTTTGTCATTCAAGTGGTTGTAGAAAGTCAGGTTTCTGTAATATCCATGCTAAGATGTTTTCTCAGTTTTCAGTGGCGGTTTCAGCGGAGATACTAGAAGCTTGAAAGGTTTCTTTTGTTTGTTTATGCTTCTAAGTGTGACTGCAGTGCACTGCCTTCTGCAGGAATTCCTGTGGAATACTAGCAGTTGCATACTTTTTTCTGTCAGGTTTGAAATGGAAGACTGATTATTTCATAGAAGGTTGAAAACACATGGACTTGTGGACATGGAGCAACTACTGTTTGAAATGCAAGTGATTATGACAAAGTTATTTGGGGTTTTTGTCTTGAGTTATTACTGTGTTACATCTCTCTGCTTTGACGGCAATCCATTTCCTAAACATTTTGGATGAAAAAGGTAGGCCAGTGTTTTAACTGAGCAACTGCTTCAAGAAATACGTTTTGTTCTTTTAAATTCTTAAGGTACAAGGCATTAATTTTTTTTTTTCTGTAGGAGAACAATCTTCTGCCTGTAGTATGTATAAATATAGTCTTCGGCCAAGTTGTGTGTGCTGAGTAGCTGTTTTCTTTTGACTGATCTTGTTCTGTGCTTCAGTGAATTACTTGATTATTAATTAGACTGACCGTTCTTTTTTTCCTTCAAGGTCTGTCTTGTGATCGGTCACAGTTCTAGGGTTTTTCCATGCACGTTTTGACTTCTCCATGTTGCCACCATGTGCTTGAGGTTTTTACAGAGCTCCCACTTTTTTAACCAACTTCCAAGCTGATGGTGGCTTCAATAATATTTCTATATAGCCATATCATGTTCTTATAGAAATGTTTGGAGAAATGTCTTTCCAAGAAGACTTAGCCAGTGTAATGAAAGTTTGTGTATCATGTTTGTGTTTGGTGTTGAATAGCTTTTTAACGTGGTCAGTCATAAAATACATCTGCTCATACAGTAACTTCTCCCGATGGTGTTGAGTGCTTTCTAAGTAGTCTTAATGCTTCCAGTTCAACTGCTGATTACAGAACCAAAACAAAACTCAGTTTTACCTCCACATAGTTATTGTCCTGAGGTTACCATCATTGTGACTCAAGTTACTTGCACAATGATTCATGTTTTCCCTGTGAAGCCGCGGGTGTCTGCATCTAGTAATTTGTCCTACCTCCTTTTGATTAGATGCTCTGTTTTAGCAAGGCATACAACTTTTCAGTCAGTGGCAGATTTATTTTCTTCTATAGTTTCTAAGTATGTTTTATTTGGAAACTGTTCTTATTCCAAGCTTATCTGTAGTTGGAAAAAATCTTACTACTTCTGTCTTGTTATCATTGAGTAACTGATCACGGTCTTCTGAGGTAGTGCTGCTTGGTAGTGACTGTCTTGTTGCCAGTACTTGCTGTTGGGAGTCCCTTTTTAGTCTCTCACCTACACTAGATGGTGATGTTCTGTTTGTAAAACACAAAGACGGGGAGGTTTTCTTGTGTAGTCAAGTTTTCCTTGCAGTTTTTGCATACTTAGCAGACCTTTCTGAATTTCCTCCAAAAAGCCATTGTTTTGTTGATGTCCACCTTGTTCATTTTGACAGTAATAACTGTATTCAGAGGTGAGTTTCATTTGCTTAGTATGCTAAATGACATCGAGGTGGGTGATTCTGGAGAGAGGTTGGCAATTTCTTAGACATTCTTCTAAAGAATAGCTTTGGTTTCTTATTTTCAGATTGTTGAGAATGTCCATAAAGCTCCAGGTTAAATCTTTTCTTTGAGGTTGGGCTTCTTTTAACTATAGTCATGTGGTCTATCACCTAATAACCTAAAATAAATCTTTTAGTTTATCCAATTTATTCTATAGAACTCAGCAAAAATGAGATGTACTCCTACTTTATCACTAATGTTTTTTCAAGGAAGATGCCAAACTTGGAAAGCAAAGGAAAAAGAGTGAGGCAAACCAGAATTAGCAGCTGGAATAAAAAGTTTTCAGAGGCTGTGATTGTAAGAACATCCAGAAGCTCCTCAGATTCTTCTCTGGTCTGCATAAAGTACTGTTAGGCTTGAGGCCAGGACTGTGTCTAAAGAAATTTGATGCTTTTTATGCCAGCTTTATCAGTGACATTAATAATTATGTTGCGGTAGTAGTTCTACTGCTCCAATTCTTGCTGTTTTAAAACTAATAATTTTCATCCTGCTTTTACCATTCCCCTTAGACTTGTGTAAATCCCACCCTTCATTTTCAGTGCAGTAGCATTTAATGCTTTGGGTACTCAAGTTCAGGTTAGATGCAGTAAGAGAAAGTCCTTCATATCATATGTAAGCTATGTAGTTAAAACTTACTTTAACTTTTAACTCCTTACATTTATTATAAATTTTTTTTTTTTGCAGCTCCCTCCCCAGCCCTCACCTGAAACTTATTCTAATATTTGGCAAACCACTGGTATTTTCTTAATACACTAATAGTAACCAGGTTCTTTCTTTCTTCTTTTTAAATACAGGTACTGTATTTGCCACTTGCCAATCATAGAGGTACCAATTTTAAATTATTTTAAAAATCTGGATATCAAACCTGCAATTTAAGGTTCTGCTTTTCCTTCAGAGTTCTGAACTGGAGGTCCTCATCCTTTTCTTGCTGGTAATTGGGTTGTAGAATACTTGGGATTAGGAACAGCCTACTTGGATTTCTAGGTGATTTGTTTTGCTAAGCAGAACATACCATCATCTCTACGGTTCAAATCGCTGCAGAAAGAAACAGTAGTCAAAAAAGATTGTCTTGCTGTTATTTCACTGAAGTTGGTTTTTATGATGCTTTGATTGGAATGCAGACAGACATCAGTTAAAGATGCATTGTAGAAGAAATAGCAACAAAAGCACAGTATTTGACAAAAATAAGTGTTTCCAAAATAAATTTATTCTCTGAAACTCACACTTTCCAACGGCTCAAGTATTTGGAATTACTAATAGCAGAGAAAATTCAGAACTGTTAATTTCAGCGTAAATTAAGGAAAAAGATGTCACTTTTTGAGCATAGGCTTGGGGAGTGGTGAATGAGTTCTTAGTGTACCAAATGGGCTGGTGCTGCTTCAAAAGGCAGTCTGTCTCTGGCTATGCAGCAAGGAGGTCTCTGTCAGGAAGTTTCTGTAGGAATGGAAACATTTTCTGAAATAAAAGTTCCTCTTAAAAAGCAAAGCATGGTGATTAACATATTTGGCTCTGCCTGGTGTAAAATACACCACAATTTCTGGATTAATTTCGGAGTGTGAGGGATGTTACATAACTGGCTTGAGATACAGCTTGCATAAAGTGGTACTGTGTCTAATGTGCATGGCGTTGCAGTTTTTGATTCAGTTGGTTTGATAGACTCATTGACCATGCAGCCACAGGGCTACAAGGTTACTGTTAGATCCCAAGTTTGCCTTGGGTAGCATTTGTTATCCAAGAGACATAACTGGCACAATCATTTTCTTGTTTGGCATAAACCAAAACTGTCCAAATCAGTTCATATCTGGAAGTCTTCAGCTGCTTGACAGTTGCTGGAAGAAAGCAGTGCAACATATGGGAGAGATAATAGTCCAGTACATCATGTTCCTGCTCTTAATGTATAAGAAAAAAACTTGTCGATGAAGACTTCAGTGGAAGAGTTTGGTCTGATGTTATTATTAAGTCAGTATAGTGGTTAGCTACTACCAAAAAAAAAAAAAAAAAGTAATTGCCCTTTCTATCTCTTGTGCAAGATGCTTCATTGGACCCTTAAGCAAACAGTATGGAGGAAGATTGCAGGAAATTAACAATTCCTTGTATGTGCTTAGTTTCTAGGCCACAAAAATGATGAGAGGGATGGAACACCTGTCCTTACAGGAAACACTGAGAGACTTGGGTTTGTTCAGCCTGGAGAAGAGAAGGCTCCGGGGCGACCTTATTGCAGCCTGCCAGGGCTTAAAGGGGGCCTATAAGAAAGATGGGGACAGACGTTTTAGCAGGGTCTGTTGCGACAGGACAAGGGGTAATGGTTTTAAACTAAAAGAGGATAGACTGAGACTAGGTAGAAGGAAGGAATTTTTCACAATGAGGGTGGTGAAACCCTGGCACAGGTTGCCCAGAGAGGTGGTAGATGCCCCATCCCTGGGAACATTCCAGGTCAGGTTGGACAGGGCTCTAAGCAACCTGATCTGGTTGATGATGTCCCCGGTTATTGCAGTGGGGATTGGACTAGATGACCTTTAAAGGTCCCTTCCAACCCAAACTATTCTATGATTCTGTGTTCCCTAAATGTACACACCATGGAGTCAGCTGGGTTGCTTGTTCACGGGGAAACAATGGGACAGTGTAGTGACAGTGGTGAGGCAATGTCCTGGTGCTTTCAGTAACAGCAAGCTGCTAGAGTGTGACAGGATTTTCGTCTAAGCTGATCTAAGGGTTTTTACCCATCTAAATTTCTAAAACATGTTAACTACGTAAACTGACTGCAAAGAACCTTCATCATTTTCTCAAAGTGCTGCTTTGAAAGTAACATCTTCAAGATACTTTGCATACAGAATTATAAATGCACGTATTTGTTACTTCCTGTGTATCAAGAGAATAAAGCACTATGCCCCTTGAAGACTTCTGTAGTTTTGGACAACTACTTTGCTTCGACTAATGATCTGGTTTGCATGGTGACTAAATCTCATGGGGAGGGGGCAGAAGTATTGAGGCCACCCTCAATCTGTCTTTTGCATTTGAATTGTTTTAAGTGAAGTCTTTGGAGTTCCAGGTTCAATGTAAATGTGCTTGTACTTCACCTTGTGTTGTAAACAAAATTGTACATCAGGTTAGAGTAGTGTCTTGTTAGAAGGATGAGGTAGCATGGATTGAGGCCAAACTAGATTGCTCTCACATTCATACCTGTGATAATGAAGGTTGTGGACTGTCTCCGTGTCACAGAGGCACGGACAGGGCTGGCAGTACAGGGCTCAGTGTTGCTCATTTTCATTACAACAGGAGTGTGTCAGTTTCAGCGTGCTCTAAAAGGACTGTGAACTGAAGTTGGTATGGAATGGGGTAGGGCCTTTCTGAAGATGAGACTTCTTCCCTTGCATTTTGTGGTTTGTGTGTAGTTTCTAGCACTGATGCTGAGCTGTGATATTCACGTTCCTTGACATTGTCCTGTTGTCCATTGTTGTCCATGGGCCAGCATTAGGGTCAGTAGTGGTGCTCAAGCTGGAAATGCTGTAATACTAAAAGAAATGGGATACTGGTAAAGTGCTGTGGTGGGTTCTGTTTGTTTTGGCACTTTGTCATTCCTTCTTTCCTACCAACTTAACCCAACTCACCTAAATACATACCTTTTTGAGCCACATAAAGAGGTACTGGAAGACCAGAATTTTCAGGAATAGTTTTCTCTACTAGTTTTGCTGAAATACATTGGGGAGGGGTGGTGGTTTGGTTTGTCGTTGTTGTTTTTGTTTTGTTGTCATATTTTAAAGAGCTTATTAAACTGTGGTTTGCCTGGAACTGTCTGGGGTCTTAGGATAATTACGGAATTTAACTACGGTGTTCTTGTTTTGCAGTTGCTCCTAATTCACCTATAATTCTGTTACTTATTAATCTTGAAATTTCCTCCTTCCTTTTCCTCCTGTGTTAAACTAAGGTGTAAAAAAACCCAAACAAAACAAAAAAAAACCCCAACCAAACAGAGAGGGAAACTTTATCATCATTGTAGTGTTAAATGAGCAGCATAAACAAACTCATATTTTTCAGATATGCTATATTTGGATACTTTAAGATCTAAATTTTACTGTAGAGTTTGCCATACATTACTGTGGTGTCAGACCATTGTTCAGACTTTAAATGTAATAATCATAATGCCAGCCAAGAGAGATTTAAATCTAGGAAGCTATTTTGATTCGGTGGTTGTTTGAAATGTCTATACAACTAATAATTGCAGTATAGGTCACAACAACTTTCTTGTATAAAGAGTGTTCCAGAAAGGTGTCCAACATTGATTTGATTCTCCGTGTCCTATTGTATTCTGTCACTTTTTACTCTTATTCGTGTAAGTGATCACCTTTGAATAATAGTATGTCCTCCCCCCATATCTGTTGTCATTCCATCCTGTTGCATCAAACCATCATTAATTCTACCAGTGCCATTCCTGTCATGTTTCTGTAGCCTGTTTTTTTTCCATCTCTACTGTATAGAGGTCTTGACAATGTCCCTGCATAGTCTCTTCATTGCTTCTCTTCTTGCATTCTGTCATTTCTTACCCAGGTATTTCTAGTTGAATCTTAATCCCAATATTTTCTCACCTCTATAGTGGACAGATCAAATCGGATTATTTATTCTCTTTTTGGCAAGCTTTTAACAAAGAACATGCTATTAATTCCCCTTTCAGTCTTCTTTTTTCTTGATAAAGCAACCTAATTTAAACACTCTGAAGTCTGCATTTTCTAGACCTTTGATTGTTCTTGTTTGCTTTCTTCTGCTGTCTCCTGTTGTTCTGACCCAAACTGGTCCTAAGTATTTTAACAGAGGACTTACTGAGGCTGAGTAGAGACAATCACTTCAGGTATATTGTGCACTATACACCTGTTTATGTATCTATCATTTTTTGAAACAGCATAAGATCATTAATGTATATCACCTCATGATCCATTATAATCCACTCACTTTTTTTTTTTCTGTAAAACTGATACCTGTCTTGTCACTGGTAGTGACTGCCTTTGTTTAGCACCTTGTGCTTATTTTATGATTGTGTTGTCCTCTGATCTGAGGCAGTTTCTCTAGTTTCTGAAAATAATTTTGAATTCTGTCTTCAAGTGTGCTTGCAGAGCTTTCCAGCATGTGATCTTTCTGCTGAACTTTGCAATCCTGGTGTCAGGTGCAATGTTCAATGACTGTTCTCAAACACTTTCATTTGTGTAACTAGAACAGATTCCTATGAAGACCCTCAGTCAAATACTTCCATTTTATCAGAGAATAGTGTATTTTTGTGCTCAGCATATAGGCTGTCTTTTCCTGGTGTGAAATGTTATACAGAAGTGTTCCAAAGTGTAAATTCGAGGTGTGAGACCTCTCTTTCTCTACCTGGAAGACCTGGTAATCTTTCTTCAAGCAGGGGATGACAGGACCTTTAAGTATCTAACCTGTTTCTACCCGTGAATGTTTTTAAGTAAATTTTATATGGGAAAGTTACTGCTCTTTCTTTGTAGCCATGTATTAAGAAAGCTTTTTCATATTTTGGGGGCTTTTGGCTTCAATAGTGAAGTAAGGCAAGATTGTTATTTGTGTTGTATGCAGCTGAAGATTATAAAAACTGTATTTTGCAAAAAAAGCTGTTCATTAAAAAAAGAAAGTGAATTGCTCACATCTGTTAAATGCAACAGATGCATTGCTTCTCAGGATGCAATGCTTTGTTCTGACTGTATGTCCACCATCTTATAAGAAAGAAATAGGTTACCAATTTCTGACTGGCAGTGCTAAAAATGTATTTTGTGATGGCATCAGCCTACCAGGACAAGTGAGGTAGGACTGCATGGTCATCCTTGTTATTTCCTTTGGAAATTTTTAAATAGGCTGCCAGCTTTATCATTGGTAATGTGTTTCCAGGTCATTGATGCATCAAAACTAAGTAACATTGGACCAAATACCAATGTCTGTTGAAATTCACATGAAATACTCTTTTTCAGTGTTTGAGATCCATTAAGTTCATGTTTTTTTATGTGTTTAACTCATCTCTTGCATGTATTTATTACGGTGTGACACCGATAGTTTATGGAAGTAAAAAAAGATAAGAAAAGGTTGATTATTCAACAAAATGATAATTTTATCAAATCAGATTTGAGATAGACCTGTCATTTTTATAGTTTTGTTTTCATTTTCATGCTATCCTCCCTATTTTGGCCAGGACTGTACTGAGGCTAGTAATCAGATTAATTCCTTGCCATTTTTTATAACTGGCTCCTTAACTATTAAAATTGTTGAAAGAAAAGTTTTAAAAAATAGTCTAAAGTACATGAAGGCAGGTATTTTGTTAAACTCTTGCAGAAAAAAAGTTGCTGTTACCTGGAACCCACTGATCCATAAACATGTTTATCTTTATTAGAAATTGTTAGAAATCTACTGTTGTAGATTACTGTGCACATTAAGTGTTGACTCACATGATACCAATGTTCATCTTCAATAGCAAAACAGAAACACTTATGATAAATATTTGTGGGCATTTATTAGCAGCTCGCTATGCCATAAAGTAATGGTTTTAGTACAGTTATGACTTCTGTAGCTCCTGCTGTTTTAATGCTATTTCTACCCTAGATCCTGTCAAAAGTGTTTTTAATTGTTTTGCTTAATTATCATTATGCATTATAAGCAAAGTGCCAAGGAAGTAGAAAAACTATGTGAATATTCTAATTTTAACAATGTATTTAGTGTCTTCACTAAATATATAGTCTTAATCAGTATAAGCCTTTAAGCATAATTATTCTGCCTAATAACGGTGGTTTCTTGGTTATATGATGAAATCTACTTTTTGTCTGGCTCGATACAAATTATTTTGGAGGATGATTTTTCTCCTTAGGTTTTTTTTCCTAATTTTCCTGGCTTTGGGAATCAGCTGCAGTATAACACCGTGTGTGTGTGTGTGTGTGTGTGTGTACATATTTCAGAACAGATTTTTTTGCCTTTGCTTGTAATAAATAGTTTGAAGCATGATTACTGGCTTGCAAGCTAAAAGTTTCTAAGATTCGGTGTGTACATCATTTGTCTCACATAATGGATTCCAAAATAATACTTTAATTGCATTAGAAAACTATTAGAAAACTACTGTAGCTTAATTTTTAATTCTCATTTAATGGTGGTACTAGCTGCATAAGATCTCAGGTGTGTCTCCCAAGCTGAACTCTCTGTATCTACCTTCCCTTCTTTCCCACATGTTGACAATGGAGTTCGTTCTACATCATGAGTAAGAAAGAGGTCATGGACCAACTTGTTACTCAATTTTACTTGGTAGTCTGCAACAGATTCCTACCAGTGCCTCCTTTCTGGGCATAAGTACTATTATTCCAATTTACAGATGGGGAAACTCAGCCAGTGAGACTAAATGACTTGACCAAGGTCATGCAGGAAGCCTCTGATGAAACAGGGAATTGAACCTGAGTCTCTGGCTACTCTCTAGCAACTGATGGATCATCCTTCCTTTCAAAACTAGGTAAAATTTAAGACCATTTTAAGGGATATTTTTGAACTTGGATTTTTTGCCATCTTCTGCTTTTCATAATACATAAAACCCTAAAATGTAAAGATTTTGTTTTTCATAGATGGCATCTACATTAGACCTTTGTGCAAATTCTAATGCAATAAGCTGCAGTATTTTTTCTGGTCTAAATCATACTTAGAGCCTGTATGTCACGTGATGAAAAAGACCGATGTATCTGTCTTATCTGCAGCATGGTCTTCCTATTGTTGCTGCTTTTATAGTGGAACAGATGTTGGAAAACTTCAGGGGAAATTACATTTGAACCAGACTATAGTTCTCTCTAGTGTATTAAGGCCTGAATGTTAGAGTAGTAGCTAGACAAGAATGTGTCTTCTGGGAAAAAGGCTTCAGGCTGCCTTTGTATATCAAATAAAGCAGATCAACAGCTCTGCTTTCTAGTGTCACTTTTTATTGGGATAGGCAAAAAAAAAGGGAGGGGGGAAGGTGAGAATTGCAGGTGTGTATGCACTCTCTGTTTTCTGTATTGGGGGGGAAAAAAAGGTTTTGTAGATTAAAAAAAAAAAACAACCCACACCAAAAGACAAAAGTCTTTATTGTTTGCAATTAGATACTGCTTAGGGAAAACATTTTTCCCCATAGGAGAACTTGGGAAATCCTGCATGTGCATTTTTGTCTAAGCAGCAGCATTTTTTTATGTGATACAGACATACCTGCATTAATTGCATATCTTGTTGCCATCATCAATACTGTTCAAATAATGCTGTTCAAAAGCATTGGCATTAACAAAGCACCATTGCTGTTCTTATCAATGGTTTATCTAAACTGATTGTGAGCAGAGTTAGGAGGATCAGCAGAAGGTATTGTTGGTAGATGTGACCCTATGAATTGTAGAGCCATTGATACATTTGAGAGGTAGTTTATTCTGAAAAGATAGGGCTTTAGCATACAGACATTTCCCTCTTGACACAGAACTACATAATTTTCAAATTAAGATGAGAAAAAAACCAGGAAATTCTCAGTTATAATGCAGCTACTTTGCTTAAGGCTTCTGTCTTTTTCAACAAAGGTAGAATATTTCTGTTTACCACTTTAAATATCAGAAGGAAATATGTTTATTCACTCTCAAGTCTGTTTCATCTGTCCTTGCTTTTGTGGCTTTAGGCATCTCTTTCAGGACTTCCTTAGTGTTTTTCTCATAGAATCTAAGCATATTGGGCATCAGTCCATGAATATGCCGTGGTTATTTTCTGCAGTAATACAAAGCGGTACATGCACAAACACTTGGCGTCCTGTGCAAGTCAGCTTCTGCTTCTCGCGCACCCAGTACACAAAGTGATTTCTATTGCAGATTCTGGAATAGAAACTGATAACATAGCTGTTTATATTGAGGCTTTCATCCTTTTTGTTGCTGTGTGATCTGCTGGAAACTACTGACAATACTGACAATATCATGTATGGTGTTGCATGGATCTGCAACAGCTGCCCTGCATATCTATGTGTAGGAAAATACTCTGTTGGGCATTGACTTAGAATTAGTAACACCTTTTTTAATGGTTGTAAGTCAAATTTTGGCAGGACTCCATTGCTTGTGCTGATGATACAAAGATGGAAGAAAACTGAATATTGAACGTAAAGCATGTAAAACAAACTTGCCATGACTTCTTCTGTTTTGCAAGGGAGAGAGATGATCTTAGTATGATAATGCTATCTTTTCTATCCTTTTGACCCAGTTTGTGGGTCTGGGGTTTTAGGAAGGAAAACTATAAGGTCTGGTTTCTGAGTAAAGTGATGGAATAGAGTATTTCAGTTGGAAGGGACCTACAATGATTGTCCAGTCCAACTGCCTGGCCACTTCAGGCCTGACCAAAAGTTAAAGAGTGTTATTATGAGCACTGTCCAAGTGCCTCTTAAACACTGACAGCCATGGGGCATCGACCATCTCTAGGAAGCCTGTTCCAGTGTTTGAACACCCTCTTGATAAAGAAATGCTTCCTAATGTCCAGTCAGAACCTCCCCTAATGCAGCTTTGAACCGTTCCCATGCGTCCTGTCCTTGGATGCCAGGGAGAAGAGATCAGCACCTCCCTCTCCACATCCCCTCCTCAGGAAGCTGTAGAGAGCCATGAGGCTGCCCCTCAGTCTCCTTTTCTCCAACTAGAGAAACCCAGAGTCCTCAGCCACTCCTCACAGGACATCTTTTCCAGCCCTGTCACCAGCTTTCTTGCCCCCCTCTGGACACATTCGAGGACCTTCACTTCTTTTTTAAATTGAGGGGCCCAGAACTGGTGAGGCCACACCAATGCTGAATGCAGCGGGATAATCCCATCTCTTGACCCGCTGGTCATGCTGTTTGATGCATCCCAGGATGTGGTTTGCCCGCTTGGCTGCCAGGACACACTGCTGGCTCCTGTTGAGCTTGCGGCCGACCAGCACCCTCAGAACCCTTTCTGCAGGGCTGCTCTCCAGCCATTCCTCTCCCAGTTTATACTTGTCTGGCATTATTCCTTCCCAGGGCAGAATCCGGCATTTGTTCTTGTTACATTTCATGCTACTGATGATTGCCCAATACTCCAATCTGCTTATATCCCTCTGCAAGGCCTTTTGTCCCTTGAGAGAGTCAGCAGCACCTGCCAGTTTGGTATCATCCACAAACTTGCTAATGGTGCATTAAACTCCTTGTTGTGGTTGAACCCCAGCCAGCAACTAAGTACCACGCAGCCGCTCGCTCACTCCCCCATGGTGGGACAATGGAGAGAATTGGAAGAATAAAAGTGAAAAACAGTTTAATAGGTAAAGCAAAAGCAGCACGCACAAGCAGAGCAAAACGAGGAATTCATTCACTACTTCCCATTGGGAGGAAGGTGTTCAGCCACCTCCAGGAAGGCAGGGATCCATCATGCGTAATGGTTTCTTGGCAAGACAGATGCCATAACTCTGAATGTCCCTCCAACCTCTCCTCCTTCTTTGCCCCAGCCTTATATACTGAGCATGACGTCATATGGTATGGAATATTCCTTTGGCCAGCCTGGGTCAGCTGTCCTGACTGTGTCCCCTCCCAGCTTCCCATGCACCTCCAGCCTCCTCGCTGGCAGGCCAGCATGAGAAGCTGGACTGTCCTTGACTGCTCAGCAACAACTCAAAACATCAGCACTTTATCAACATTTTCTCATTCCAAATCTAAAATATAGCCTCACACTAGCTTCTGTGAAGAAAATTAACTCCATCCCAGCTGAAACCAGGAATCTCCTGCACCCAGGTCATTGATAAAAGTGTTGAACAGCACTGGCCTTAGGATTGAGCCCTGAGCAACAGATGTAGCCCCATTCACTACACCGCTTTGAGCCCTGCTGTCAGCCAGTTTATCACCCAGTGCACCATGAAGCCACTTATCTTGCAGTTGGACAACTTGTCTGGAAGGATGCTGAGGGATAGTATCAAAAGCCTTACTAAAATCCAGAAAAACTACCACTATTGCCTTGCCTTCATCCACTAGGTTGATGATCTTGTCGTAGAAGGAGATTAAATCAGTTAAACAGGACTTTCCCTTTGTGAACCCATGTTGACTGTGGCTGATGATTGAATTGTCCTTTAAATGTCTTTTAATAGCACCCTATGTGATTTGCATAATTTTTCCAGGTACTGAGGTTAGACTAACAGGTCTGTAGTTCCCTGAGTCTTCCCTCATGCCCTTCTTGTAAATTGGAGTAACGTTGGCCAGGTTCTAGTCAGTGGGGAGCTCCCCAGACTCCTAAGATATTTGGTGGGTGATTGAGAGGGGTCCTGCTATAACATCTGCAAAGATGTTACAGATGGCATTGCTACTGCTTTGTATATGATAGGTACACAGTGTTTGTCGGAATATTGAGTGAGCCTCTTAAAGAAACGTGGAACACCCTTGAAGTTCAGCACAGGCTATTTCTTGTAGTATTTTTCTCTTTTACTTTTTTTTTTTTTAAACTGGGGAGTAATGTGTTAAATTTGCAGCTAAAAGTACAGCTGTTCCACTTCATCAGTTTATAATGATTGATAGAAATGTGAGGTGTCTTATAGGTTAAGACTGGAAGAAATTTTCTTATAGTCTTACTTCACATGTGTTACAAGGCAAATTGACTTAAGTTTTGTGTGAAGTAATAAATTAAAAATAAACCTAATAGATATCTTTATTTACTTGGGACAGAGTAGTAAGCTGCACTTTATTGCTGGTTTGAATTTGTCTGCCCTTAGTGATTCTTGCCACCTAGTTTAAGAGGATGTGCTAGTGAGAGGTCCTGTCTGTGTAGTTACTTATCTCCCCTCTTTTTCATCAGATTCTTAAATATCGTGCAAAAAAGGCATATGTTCCAAAGTCAGCATTATTCTAATAGTTCTTTTTGACAACCTTTTTTCATATAAACTTTATAAGAGAATCATAACAAGATGATTACATCACTAATACTGTACATATAAACAAATTCATTTTGTTATTCTTATGTGATAGTCCTCCCTTTATGTCACATTCTACTGCCAAAGTAGCGCAAATATAATATTAAGAAAAGTGCAGGCCCAGTGAAATCAAAAAGGTGTTCAGTCCACGTTCCACTATATTGCTGAAATTTGTTGAATTGAAGGAAGGATGTTATGAAAGGTACATCTACAGGGCAGTTTATGCTTAAGCAGTAATGAAGTTCCAGAATTCATCAGGAGACTTGCTTCATATTCTTTCTCTCTCCCCACCTCTCTGTGGAGTTTGAGCTTTTGAATCTGGGTGGAGGAGTGGGGAAGAAGAGTGTATGAGTGGTCTCTAATAGCCCTTTTGATAAGGATTTCTGGTAAAGCAGAGAGCTGTCTGTCTCCTGTTAGTGCCCTGTTACCCTCAGTGGTCTTGTAGTTATTACAAAACTCTGTATTGACTGTCCAGCTTAAGGTGTTTCTTAACCGATTAGGAGTTTCTTGCCATTCATCTGACATATTTGAGTATATTTGTGTAGTATGTAAGTTCTGTAGATGAAAGATTGGAATGTGACTGTGTTTTGACATTTAATAGCCCTAGTTGTTCGGACATGGAATGAGACTTGTAACCCGTGTTCCTGTTGTTTCTTGCCATGTGATTTCATATGGCTTTAATATTTGTCCTTTGTGATGAAAAAAAGATGATGTCTCAGAACAGTGATTTAGAATTGTGGTATGGTTTATATTGTCACACTTGTACATAAGGTAATGAAAAATCTAGTGAGTAGATACTTCTGGATAATCTCATGCCATCCAAAATATTTGCATTTGGTTCAGGGAGTACAGTACTGTACAAGGCAACACAACATTTCTGATTTAGAGTGGATTTCACAAACAAACTTTCCCGACTGAAGGATTTAATTCTGTGAATGTCAGTTAACCATACTGATTCAGGCTGTCTTGTTGAAGTGCTAAGTAAGAATGTCTAAATACTTGAAAAACTACTGATGTGAAGGAGTTTGCATTGGGTCATCAGTTGTATTTTGGGATGCACAATTTTCACATTTTTAATTTTGTATGGGGAAATGCAGCATTTGGAGCCGGGGTGTGTGTTTGGGGATAAATCATTTAGTTAGTGATTGCTATGAATTTGATTCCCATTTCTTTTGTAATGTTTGATGGCTGTGTAGAGTGATGTTCTCAAGTGTTGTCATTACAATACTTATACTGATTTTTCTGACTAAAGCTGCTGTCTCCTTATCTGTAAGGATTGTAGGAATCTCTTTTTTTCTATTCGGTGTCTGGAAAGAGCTGAAATGCCTTATACAAATTTTTTTTTTTTCTTATCAGATCTTTGTGGAATTTGATGGCTGTAACTGGAAGCAACATGCCTGGGTGAAAGTCCATGCTGAAGAAGTTATAGTGTTGTTACTGGAAGGATCATTGGTTTGGGCACCTCGAAATGATCCAGTTATGCTTCAGGGGACTCGAGTCTCATTGGCACAGTGGCCTGCACTGGTGAGTATTTGGCCAAAAGCTGTCATATCCTCAGAGCTTTGCATCAACTCTACCATGAAACACAAAGCTTGGAAATCATATAGGGCATCATTATGCAGGTACCAAAAATTGCTTCAGTGTGGATTTTTGTAAATGGCAAATAGGAGACCAGTTAACTGGGAGCTAACTTTGGAAAGGCATCTGAGCAGCAGTATGCTTCCAGTTCTTGCATAAGAAATTGAAACCTGTTACCTCACAGAAATGAGGTATTGTTTACCAGTGGGTCTCTGAAGAAATGTGGTACATATCTGAAAAGATTCGTTTTCCCTATTTTAGAACTTCGAGTGTGTTAGACTCTTCTGAATTGTCAGAATAAGCCTTTCAGTCTTATATGGACTCTCTAGAGCTCTGTATGGTAAAGGTTGCTGCATCATTTTAATAGGTATTCCTGAAGGCACTCTGGGGAAGAGAATAGACTGTGAGCTGTGTCTGACCTATAAGCCATAAGTTGGCTGCTCTTAATCTAAACTAAAAATTTGATTTCAGTGTCGTTGTCAGCATTAACTAACATGACATGCAAAATTTTCTCCTGTTTCTTGAAGTGGTTATCCATATTGCTGTTTACGTGGCAGTTACATGTCATAACACTTGAGACCAAAGCCAATATGTTGTAGCTAGCATATCTGAGTATACCCATTCTGCAAACATCTTGATGAGTAGTATATAGTGCAGAGCATTCCTTACACCCTTCTTTCTTCTCAGTGGCTTCGGAAGAGGAAAGATCATTGTGTGTGAGAATCCTACCCTTGTTTTAATGCTAATTTTTATTATTTTGTCCTCCTTTTGTTTCTTACTCTTCTTGCAGTCCTTGAGCTGCTTGTGATCCTACTCTCTCCCTTTTAATACTACATTTTGTTCATGGGCACAGTAAAATGTTTTTTCCAGTCAAGGACCTTGTACCTTAGTAGAATTTGAATTTAGTGTTTTAAATGGATACTTGGGCTCAAAGCAACAAGTTCAGCATTGCATCTTTCTCTGAGGGTTTTGTTATTGCACTTGTCTTAAGGCAAAAGAAAACCAGGCCCTTACAGCAGAGAGGCTGTATAAGTGTTTTTTTCCATAGGTGGAGGTTTCCTTTCAGTGTGTTTCCAACGTGTCTCCAAGAGTGAACTCCAGTTTAATTTCATCTGGGAAACTGTGTTTATGCAGGATCAATTTCTTTCATATGATTCCAAAGATATCTGAGTGATTTGGAGGTGTTACCGTAGTCCGCACACTTGCACACTGATTGTGTAATGAGTTGTGTCAGAACCTGTTAGAAGACTGTTAGAAGCAAATGTGGGTCCACTAAGACCCCAGAGTATTTCCAGTGTACCTCAAGCTATATCTGTAAACTTGCTGAAAAAATGTTTCCATCCCCTGTACACTCAGGGGCAGCCATGTGAGCAGTCAAGCTTTCGCTCAGTACTAGAGACCTACCCAAATAACTGCACGGGAATACAGACTGAAGTTGGCCAAAGCAGCAGAGTGTAGTGTGGACAACTCTGGGAAGCCAACTACTTAGCATTACAAAATGGATAGTATTTGGGGGTTGGTGGTGGTGGTTTTGGTTTTTTTGGTGGGTTTTTTTTTGTTTTTTTGGTGGTTGTTGTTTTTGTTTGTTTGTTTGTTTAGATGTATCACTTATGTGTATTCATCCTTCATTGTCTATTTCTTGTAGTCCTGTTCACTTTTAGGAAATATTTTATTTTCTCAGTTTATGTAAAACTTTATATTCATACTGTTGTGCACAGGAGAATGGCGCGTGAACAAACTTCATGAGAGTTGTTAAGGGAAAAGTGTTGTGGATACTTGTGTGTTAAAATCTTTTAAGTGTGAGATAGATAACACGTTTCAAAGACTGTAGTGATTGGCAACTTCCTCTTCCATCAGCAAGTTACAAGGTTATGATTCTGATACTGCTAGGTATTTTTAGTGATTTGTCCTGCAGCTTGAATATCGCCTGTTATGAATTTCAGTTTTGCACAAAACAGTAGCAAAAAAAGCTCCCCTTTGTTAATATGTCTGTAAATTACTTATGCCTGACTCCTGTACAGGAATAAAAATGCTCCTTCAGGAGGCTGTACCTGAAATATGTAGCATAGTTTGAACCATTAACAGAAGCTTTTTTTTTTAACCTGAGCATCAGAAGATGCTTACCTGTGAAAAAAACAAATACCACAAAAGGTGTTTTCAGTTCTGCTTTAAATTCTAACGGAGAAGTGGAGCCAATTTACTGTAATTCCTTCTTGTGATATGCCACACTTGCAAGAATTATTGGCTTAGACATAATGAGTAATAATTTTAATTAAAACTCGGGCACTGGGTGCCGCAATTTGAGAAATGAAACTTTTTATTCTTTGTGATACTTAAATGGCATATGAAAACAACTATTGTTGGCCTGTATGTGTGCTCAGTCATTTTTATAACCTTTGTTTTTTGTTGTTCATCACAGACCTTCACTCCTCTAGTAGATAAGCTGGGTTTAGGCTCTGTGGTTCCAGTGGAGTTTCTTCTGGACAGACATTTACGTTTCCTGTCTGATGCCAGTGGATTACGTTTGTTTCAGGTATTTGAACTGTGTTCAGTTAGAATGCAAATTTAACTTTGTGCTGTGATTGTCAGATTAATGTGGTGGTTGTTTTGTTTTGTTTTGTTTTTTACTGTTCTACTTCCATATTCTTGTCTTCCTCCTTTCACTGCCCTGTCATGTATTTGCATTTGTGTCCCTGCTTTTGTGTCCCCCCTTTTACACTAACCTCCACCTGCATTTGAAAAGTTCTAGTTCCTCTCTGTATTGGTCAGTTGGAGAGCTAGCTGTCAAGCATCATGTAGCTAATTGCAATGGAAGTTTTGTAACAGCTTTTGTGTAGCTAGTCCTTTTTTTCTTTCTGGTAAGTTCAACAATGCTTTTCTTAATTTTACTTTTTTGTTTTGTTTTGTTTGTCAGTATAAGAGCAGTCCAAGAAGAGCTGTCCCTTAAAAACTTATGATTCTATTATCTTAAAAGACTATACTTTTATGTTAAAACTGTTTGTTGTTGGCAGATGGGAACAGAGAGTCAAAATCAGATTCTGCAGGAACAGCCGTCACTAAGAGAATCTGTCAATGCATTGATCAGTGACCAGAAGCTTCAGGAGATATTTAGTAGAGGTGAGACTGTGCTTTTCTATCTCAGAGCTACTTTGTTGTGGAACAGTTAGACTACGCTGGGATTTGTGAAAGAGCATAGTGGTAGTGTCTGTTACTGTTTGATTTGGAAAGTCAATTTTCTGTATTGTTTTACAAGTTCTTTACAAAGAAGTAGTATTTTGTCACAGATACGGGTAAGCAGTTGCTGAGGTACAACCAGAAATACCTACTGGGAATGATCACTGAAGATGTAGTTAAAGTAGGACAATGTATTTTTGATAACATCAATGTATTCACAGCTTCCCATACTTTAAGTCTTCGTTTTGAATTTTTAAAGCTTTGGTCCTGTTCTATGGTTCTGTTCTATAATTCTGGAAACTTAGAAGTGAAGTTACTCTGTAGTTGTTGATCTTCAAAAAATTTCTTTTGTTATGTCAAATTCAAATTTTGTCATTTTGATAATTAGTGAATTGTTAAAGTTGAAAATACGGTGTGGCTGTGGCTGCTAAGCATAGAGCTAATACCTTAACTGTTGTCTGGATTGTGTATTAGGGTTAAGCCTGATTGCAGCTTCTGTTGTCAGATTGGGGTCTTCTAGTTCAAGTGCTAAAACGATTTTCTATCCAGAGCTTGAGTTCATGGGCCAGGTGGCCACTGTAGACATAGACCACTGAATTACAATGATGTAATTCTTAATGTGGATTTGGTGCCTCTTAGTTAAATAAAATGTTTATTGATAAAAATGTTATGAGGACAATACTCATATGAGCAAGTGGCTTCAGAATTGTCCAGTTTGTAGCCTTCTTCTGAAGCACCTGGTTCTAGTTGTATTAGATACAGGCTGTTGGACTATGGGGTTTTTGGTGATCTAATATTAACTAAGTTCTTTTTGTCTGGACTTAGGGTAGGAGGAAAGCTCTGCATGCTGATGTGGAGAGTGAGGGCAGGGTCGGAGGAAACCTTTCTGTAGCTGATCCATTACCCATGTCACAGAACTAAGACTGGTTGGTTTAGAGACATTGGATACTTGTGCAATTATATTAAATTTTCCACAGTTACAAATATATGTTTCTATTCTGAACTGCATGCAGTTTATACTGGGATTGAATGCATCTGGACTGAGTTGGAATGCTATGACTGTCCACTGGATTGATGCTTCATAATTGCTGACACATAGGTTAAAGCAAAAGAATTTACTTAGCAAGGAGCCCCCATCTAGTTTGATTTTGTCAAAGGAGTGGATTTATTTTGATCTTTCAATTTTTTTTTAACTTGCAAACTGTATTAATTTCGTCTTTACAATAGTTTTGAGTTACAGTAATGAGGGCTTACTGATTTTTACAATAGAATACTTGGCTTATGCAGGATTTGCAGCAGAAGCCCTTGCTTTTCAATTTCTTTCCATCTGAAAGATGACACTTCAAGCCCTAATTATGTGCACAGACTTCTCTTCTATTGTGTGACCCTTAACTAGTATGACACAAAGCAGGTCTGGAAAATGTGCTCAAATTCCTTCTTTTCCAGGTCCTTACAGTGTTCAAGGCCAAAGAGTTAAGGTTTACCAACCAGAGGATGAAAATAGCTGGATCTGTGGTGTTGTGAGCCTTCAAGACCCAATAACTCGTCTTATGGAGGTGTCTGTGACTGAGGTAAAAATATGAAACACTGCTTTGGTGTTCCTGAAATACCATTCCTCAATATCTTGTGGAGAATCACAGCTTCAGCAAAACTTGTACTTTCGGTTCTTTGTTTTTTTGCTTTAAAAGATGAGTATCCATGTTGCAATTGGCAGATTTTTTTCTGTTATGATGACTTTCCACAACAAGTGATGATACACAGCCCACTTCTGTAAAATAAGCTGTAAGAACTTCTTTGGAAATGAACTCTATATGAAAAAGTATTGGAAGTGGCTTTCTGGACAGGAGAGAGTGCTGATGTACAGAAAGCTACCTTCTGGGTCTCTTACACTGTGTCTTCCTGTGCCTTCTCTCAGCTTTTATCTGACAGGCTGTACAAGTGGTTTGAAACAAGCGTAGCATAGAAAATGAAGTCTTAGTCTAAACAAAATTGACTGATGTATTTTAGCTTAGGCTGTTTACTTCTGCCCGGTTCCTATCAGTAAACCTAGTAAGTGTTGTAAACAGCACAGAAAATCTGTGCACTGCTAGAGTTACCTGGTTTGTATTATACGCTTCTGTGCGGTCTGACAGGTAGTTCAGTCTTACCAGCAGCCTGCTCCTAATGGCTTACTTTTTCAGGAGCAACTAGGAACAGGTCTGTGGTGCTGTGTGTAAATTACTGTAGCAGCAGAACTCTTTTTGGGTTTTTTGGGTCTCGACCCATGCCCTCTGCCCCTGTAGCCTTTTGTATGTGCAGTAAAATACATGTGCAGAATAAATGCACTGAAGGTGCCCAGTACGTCCTGTGTATGCATGCAGTAATTCTGCACTCTTCGCTACTAGATCTATTGCTGGTGCACAGGAGAAAAAGTATACTATGTACAGTAAATAATTATAGTACTTTGGAGAGGCATTGAAATTGTGGAGTATATGCTTTCAGCAGATAATGCGAGGAAGTGCACAACTTACTGTGTACGTACTGTGAAATAAAAAGGTAACATCCAAGCACAGTTACAGAGATTGAGTATTCATTGCTCCTTTTGGGGGGTTGCTGATAAGGTTAGTTAGCATAAATTGATCTGCTTCCTTCCATTAGTCTTTTCTACATCTAGCAGAGTGAATGTTCAGTGGGCTAGAACAATACTAATTCAAATTTAACAAGAGCTGTGTTTTAATGCAATGAATGCCTCTATAGATGCTCAGTAGAACAAATGTACAAGGAAACGGTGGTAGGAATCAAATCTGAAAGTTTTTGAAGTAGAGAAGGAGCAAAAGGATAGAAGGTAAACGGGAAGGCTGTAGTATTAATAAGGAAGTGGGACAGAAAGAAAATGCAAATTGGAGAGGGGTTGCAGAGTAACCCTGTGTTTAAGGTCTCTTATGTTGATACTATATACTCTGAATTAAAAACTAACCTTTTTTCTTCCTCCTATCTCCTCAATATCAATCTGCATAAAAATTAGAGTGGTGAAATAAAGTCGGTGGATCCTCGACTGATTCATGTGGTGATGGATAACACTTCTCCAAGCGAGGTACTGCAGCCGTTCAGGTCTTGTGTATACAAGTGTGCAATTTTATAAAGATTTAGATATAAAACATCTGCAATGTGGAAACAGCTGATAACTGATACTATGTTCAATGCAGGCTTTTGATAATGTAATTGGAAGAGGAAAATTTTCTTTACCAATAAGAGACAGTCATAACTTTCTTTAAACAATCTATTTTCTTTTCGTTCAGGCCTATTTTACTAAGTTCAGCATGGATCTTGGGGGCAGTCCAATAAACATGGTTGTGCTCCATTTTAAAGGGTAGCACTCTGATAAAGAATGTCTCTGTGCTCACTGCCTTTTTCTAACAGGATTACTCCGTGCTTCTTCACAGACCTTTTTAGACGTTTCTAAAAATTACCACCTGGCTTCTCTGAAGCAGGCTTCTATGCTTGTGGTATTTTATTGCTTCGATTGAGAGGTTCCATGATAACATTTGAACCTATGTTTTTACCCCTAGGTTAAAGGGCAAGCTATCTCCTGTAGTTAAATATTGTAGGCTTTGGGTAGTGGACAGAAAGTGTGCCCTTCAAAAGAACTGTGGGGATTTAGACTTGTATCAAAAATCAGTGTACAAATACTTCTCATACATTAGCAAGACTTATGTTGGAGTATGGCTGTGTTCCATGTTTCCTAAAATCTACCATGATATGGTATGTGCTACAGCAAAGTAGCTCAGCTAAAAATCTTACTGTGAAGACCCTATTCTAGTACAAAAAAAGACAAGACTGAACTTAGGCTTGTGTTCTTTGTTCACATAGTATCTTTCCTTACGTGTCTCAATTTGTGATTAAAAGAACTATTCCTAAGCTTAAGAGCAGTGTAATATATTCTTTGTTTTAACAGAAAAATGTTCTTTGAACAGGTATTTCTGATCTGTTTAGTGATTGCATGGTTTTGTCTATTACAGGGAGGGGGCCTAAAAGCAGCTAAATCATCTAAAGGGAAAAAGAAGAAAGAAAGTCTGGAGGGAAAGGATGGACGGAGGAGAAAAAACGCTTCAGATTCTGGGTGTGATCCTGCAACAAAGAAGCTAAAGGAGAGGGGTGAGGTGGATAGCAATGGTAGCGATGGAGGCGAGGCAAGCAGAGGTCCCTGGAAAGGATGCTCCAGTAGTGAAACAGGACTGGATCCAAGGGCCAAACAGTTGCCTTCATTCATTCCTCAGATTAATCGCAATATTCGCTTTGCCACTTACACCAAAGAGAATGGTCGAACACTAGTAGTCCAAGATGAGCCAGTTGGTGGTGACACACCATTGCCCTTCACTCCATTTTCCTCTGTGGCTGGACAAACATTACTAGTTGGATCTGGATGTAAAGAGGCAGGAAAATCACTGGAACAGGTTGGCCAAGGCACAGTGACTTCTGCAACTGCAGTTACTACAACTGCTTTGACACTAACAACTGTGAGAATCTCTGATACTAGTTTGCCAGCTGTTACTGGACAGGAGAAACTGAAAACAGGTCGATCTCAAGCCCAGGGAGAGGTGAGTAGCTCGTGATCCAGCATATTCAAGAAAGACATACATATTTGTAACAGGTGTTCTGCAACATATTCCTGTTATAAAGTGTGTCCATGGAATTGAGAAGACTACTTTTTCTCTGATGAATTCCTCCGCTCCCAAAGGAAGCCTTTCTATTATCTAAGAAGTGAAAAGAAAATATATTTGGTGGAGGGGTTCTAAGAGACAGCCTTTTAGCACTCTCATCTTTATTCAGCCTTAATCTGAGAAATGCAGTCTTAAAAGTCATTTTAAGCACTGTACTTAATGAACTTTGTTGTGTCATATGGAAGACAACCTACTTAATATCTCTTGTCTTTATATAAACAAATATGCATGAGACTGTGCACAGAGTTGAACATTTACTAAAAAAAAAAAAACAAACAAACCTCAAAACTAGAAAAACAATGAGGCTACATTTAGAGGACCTTCTATAGATGCCCAGCGTGTCTGTAACAACAGCTGTGGTAGCTCTGTAGTAGAAAAATGAGCCAGTTGCATCATATACTATATAGAGTTGAAAACAAAGAAATAATTAAAGATGAGATGGGTACCTTTAGAATAAATTTTAATAAAGAGCTCAATCTGGAAGCAGCTTGAAGACATTTTAGTTGTTTCTTTGTTTTCAAGGGGAAAAGTAGAAGGGAAACCCTGTTAAAAATGAAATAGAAGACTTAAATAATAAGTGAAATCTTATAAAAAATAAAACAAAAACAAAACCCTACTTTTAAGTAGAGCAAAAATTAAGAAACTTGTAGTCTACTGTATAAAAAAGTGAAAAAAATGGGCGATACATTAGAGAGTCCAAGGTGATTGCCAGGAGGTTAAATGGGTTACTTTCATCTATATCTTTTGTATAAGCTAATGGAACAGGGGGAAAGGTGAGATGTTTACCTTGGGATAAAGATTCCTAGATGCTAAGGAGTAAAGGAGAAATAGAATTGTGGAAGACAGGAGTGTTACATAATTAAATTGTTAAATAACAATATAACCTGTTCTCTCTTCCACCCCTGCCAAAAAAAACCCCAACACCAAACAAACAAAAAACAGAAGAAAGTTCAGAACGGGGAGCAGCTACAAATTGTATAGGTGAATGGTCAAAATAGTATCTATCATCAATGGTGTTAAGGAACAACTTTACTTGTGCTGAGAAATTTTGGTACCACCTCTCCTTCCCTCCCTCTCCCCAGCCCCAAATCACTTGCTTTAAATGATTATTAATAATCTAATCTGAAGGTAGACCACTAGTCCATTTCCAGCTGTATTTTCCTTGAGGGAGGAAACCTGACATAAATCCTTAAAGGAGGAGTCAGGAGTGTTGTAGATAGTTCACATGTGTGATTGCTTCAGACTGTCTATCATAGTGTTGATTTGGTCCTTGAAATTACTTAATAAGCTTGGTTTGCATTCATATTCACATGCTTTTTAAAAATGTTAGAACTTGGTTTGTGAAAATTACTTTGGCTCTAAAAAGAAATATCTGAAATTCTAATATCTGGAAGAAGTGTCATGGGGGCATTAATATGTTCTTAAAGTCATTACAGCTGGTGTTTGATAAAGAGGAACAAGCTAAACGTTAGTTTACAGTGTAGTAGGTGTGCAGTGACGCTAATGACCAGTAAGATGTGTTGTGTAGAGGCTGTGGTTATATTTTACATGGCCTTAGAATAAAAATGTATTAATCGTGAGTATTCTTCATGAGAAGATTTCCAAGTGGAAACTCAAAGAAGAGGAATAGAACTGATGAGTTAGTCACAGAATATAATCAGTTACAGTAGGACTGTGAGAACTGGAAAATCTGAATACGTGTAAATTGAGAAGAGAGCAAGTGAATATTCCATATCGCAGTTATGGGTCTAGTAGAAAACTGCATGTCAGAAAACTTCCCAGTATTTGAAGCTCACAAGAATTCAGGCCTTTGTGCTTAACCTCAATTGAGTAATCCCCTGGAAGGCACCGCTTCATAGGCATCTGTCTACCTGTCAGCAGATGTGGCTTACCATGACCGGGAACAGTTTGTTCAGTAACTGCTAGAGGGCTTGCTTTGTTTAATTAACTTTGCAAACTAAGTTAATTATTTCAAGGGTGCTGGTTAAGTAGGAGAAGCTTGTCAAGATGATCTTGGGGGAGGGTGAAAGACAGGACATTATTGAAAAGCAGTTTCAATTAAGGTTCCCTTCTTGCTGATTTGAATTAAAACAATCAGCAGTTTAAATAACTTGTGCTTCTGTGAGTTAGTTCACCTTATCTTGTGTCACACTTTTGTTCTAAAGCGTGATAAGACATTAAGTGTTAATTTTCTCCATGTGTCTTTAGTATATAATGGACGCTGTTAGCTCATTAGTTTCAATAGCTTGTAGGTAGGAAAAATTAGTCTAGCAGAATCTTTTAAAGAAGTTTCTTCATTGTAAATAATTCTGCTGAAAGTTTCTCTTGCAGGTGGATAAGTAGTAGTGTAAGGCTAATTGTACAATTAGGTGAACAAAAGTATTGCTGAATCAAACAAGAATCCTTTAAAAGACTAATGTTTTCTTAATTTTGTTTCAGAATTCCCGAAATTCACTTTTGGTGGCTTCTGGATTTGGAGTCTCTCTCCCAAGTGCTTCCCAGTCTTTGGTATTTGGGGGTGGAAGGAGCCAATCAAACGGAGTAGTGACTCCAGAAAACAAGCCTTCTGGATTTCCTTTTGGCTGTAGTACTGGACAAGAGGCTCAGAAAGACTCTGATGTGTCCAAAAACTTGTTTTTTCAATGCATGTCCCAAAATCTACCTTCCAGTAACTACTTCACAGTCATTTCAGAGAGCTTGACTGAAGATGCCTCTAGTCGGGACTCATTCAAGCAGTGTGCAGAGAGTATGGGTGCTGGAATCTGTAAAGGTAAAATTCTTTCAGCGGACACTAAACCAGGAGCCCAGTCTGGCAGTTCTGTGGAGCGGAAGCTGCCTGTGGAATCTATGCCTACCCTTACTCCAGCCTTTTCACGAAGTCTGTTGAATACTCGCCCCCCAGATAGTCATGAAAACCTATTTTTACAGCCCCCAAAGTTATCAAGAGAGGAACCCTCAAACCCTTTCCTGGCATTTGCTGAGAAAGTAGAACTTAGTCCTTTCAGTGGCTTTGCATCTTCATCTCAGACAGGGGTTTCTACTCCCTCTACACCTGTGGGTCATAAAGCCATTTCTGGCTGGCCGGAATCACTCGCCTCTGCAGACTCTTCTCTAGCTAAGAAGAAAACCTTGTTTATAACAACTGACTCATCAAAGATGATTTCCAGCAGTTCTGGTTCGACAGTCGTTGCTGGTGTTCAGAGCCCTTCCACTGTAGGGAATGGCCGTTCCAGCTCACCGACCAGCAACCTGACACAGCCTATTGAGATGCCCACACTTTCTTCCAGCCCAACAGAAGAAAAACCAGCTGTTGGGCCTGGGCAGCAGGACAATCCTCTTCTGAAAAATTTTTCCAGCGTGTTTGGCAGACATCCACCTGGCTTTTTCTCTTCACAGGCAGAGTTTTCACAGGAGAACAAAGCCCCTTTTGAAGCTGTGAAAAGGTTCTCTCTAGATGAGCGAAGCTTGACATCCAAACAGGACTCAGACTCCAGTACTAATAGTGACTTGTCAGATTTGAGTGACTCTGAAGACCAGTTGCAGGCCAAGGCTTGTATGAAGGGAATCCCAGACCACTTGATGGCAAAGCTAGGCCCCAATGCAGAGCACAATGCTGAATTGCTGCTGGGGAAGGGAAAAGGGAAGCAAGCCCCAAAGGGCCGGCCTCGCACAGCTCCCCTAAAAGGTGATGACTTGAATGCAGGGTGTCTTGGAAGCACAAGGAGGTGGGATACTGGGATATCTCCTGTGTGGTGAACTATGTGAACTAACCACAGGTGTAAACTCATTTATGCTCAACAGGCAGCACAGAGGATATTTACAAGGCTAAAGTTTAATGCTTCTTGTGTGTGAATTAACATGTTCACTTTGAGAAATGTAAAAGCATATATTTGTCAGGACAAAAGTGTGGTATGCTGCAGACTTGAACAGTCTCACTGATTTTGTGCATAGGTATGAGCATACAGGTCTCTGAAAATATGTTTATTGGGGCCAGTATCCTTTTGCTATTGCAGTTTACTAATGGATTTTTTGCTTCTACTTTGCCTCACCCAGTTGGCCAGTCTGTGCTGAAAGATATGAGTAAGGTGAGGAAGCTGAAGCAGTCAGGTGAGCCTTTTCTCCAGGATGGCTCTTGCATCAATGTAGCTCCACATCTGCACAAGTGCCGGGAGTGCCGTCTGGAGCGGTACCGCAAATTTAAGGAGCAAGAGCAGGATGACTCAACTGTGGCATGTCGCTTCTTCCATTTCCGGAGGTGCTCAAATTCTTCCTTCCTTCATATCTAGTCTATGTGCAGAGCTTGGATCATGTCCAAGCACAAAGTAATTACGTTTTACTTATTTAATGTGCTCGTGTACAATAATGAAGATTTTGAGTGTCTTGCGTTTCCCTGCATCGTCTGACTGGAATTCCCTCATTGGGGTGGGAAGAGCTGCTGATGGAAGATAGAGCTATATGATACTAAGTGAGCCTCCAAGTCTAGCCTCAGGAGATTGAACTTGCATTATTGGGGAGAATTTTACTGTTGGTTAGCAGTTTGTATGTAATAACTGTTCTCTCCCCCTTTCATAAGGAGTTCGGAGGTAAAGTTTTCATTTGGTCAACAAGTAACTAAACGTTGCCAGCGTGAGGCTAATATTTGACTAGGTTTTGTTGAGTACAGAACTGATTTTTAGGAGTAGAACACTGCCTGTGTTTTCTCGGTGTTGTGTACACGTCTTACGGTTCTTTGGCCTGTCATACTTCTCTTCATCTTTATTATTCATCTTCATCTGCCTATTCTAGCAAGTGCTATGCATCTTTTTCCAAAAAGATGTTTGTTCATTTTCTGGCATATAAAGGATGAAGTGAATTTTTAGTATGTGCTACCCAGCCAGTAAGGCTAATAGCTGATTCTCTTCCTGAACTTGTTAAAAATTAATCTAGCACTGAGGTTAAAGACAAGATTGTTTTTGCTTGAAAATGGAGTTACCTTCAGTATTGGCAGGAGACATTCAGGGTTCTGTAACTTACATTGTTATACCTTGTGCCACACAAAGACTAAGAGGGTCAACAGCTACTGATAAAGCAGTTGTGACTCATCTCTGTGGAGAGCAGTGGCAAGAATAGTAGGTACGATAAGGATTTTTGTGTGTCTTGTAATATGAACTGTTAGAACAGTTGCCAAGTGCTAGCGGCCCTAGCCAGAACTGAAATACTGGTTTCCCCAAACTTGGGAAATAACTTGCTTCTGAGTTAAAACAGAGAATGAGAACCATGCACAGTTTTACAAGCAAAATCATGCAGCAGCCCAAATAAATTGAATTTTGTCATCACTCTTTATTAATAGTACAGAGAAATGTGACTTACCAAGCTGTAGCAATTTCCTGTATGTGGAATTTCCCACCAATGCTTACTGGGTCCTGGGGATTCATTCTAGTGGGTTTTGTGGCCATTGCCTTCGTGTATCTTATTTTCTGTTTTATTTGTATTTGTGTAATAATTGTACTGGCTGTAGAGTATAGCACTCTAGCTCAAGCCTTTTTTCCCCCATTTCTGGGTTTATGTCCTTAAATTGATGGCATTGTAAGTTAAAGGTGGTTGAGCAGCTTCTCAATTACTCCGTCCTGTTTTCTGCAGGCTGATATTTACCCGGAAAGGTATTCTACGAGTAGAGGGTTTCCTGAACCCACAACAGAGTGACCCTGATGCCATGAGCCTATGGATTCCTTCCTCCTCCCCTGCAGAGGGGATTGATCTGGAAACTTCCAAATATATCTTGGCCAATGTTGGGGACCAGTTCTGCCAGCTTGTTATGTCAGAAAAGGAGGCAATGATGATGGTGGAGCCACATCGTAAGCTGGGCTTTTGATGTCTCTTTTATCCATTTTCTCTGTGTAATATGTGTACAATGCAGTGGAATAGAGTTGAAAGTGTAATATAATTTCTTGTTAAAATTCTTTGCCTTTTCTTCGCAAGAGAAGGCTATATTCACTTCTTTGGGGGGTGTGTAACTGTGGGGCCAGCATTTGGGACTTTTCTTGTGGATTGGTGCAACATTACTACCAAGGAAGCTAACAGTAACTTTCCCAGCCTTCATTACATTATTTTTCAATAAATGCAGAAATGATCGGAGTCATGCTCCTAATAAAATAGAAGTAAGTCCAGAACTCTTATCACACTGACCAGCTATGCTTTAACGAGCAGCTTTTCTTACATATTCCTATCCTGTTATGCTCCAGGGACATTGCATAAAAGCTCAGGGTTTTCTAGGGAGGGAGCAGCACCTGCATTCAGCCTGCAAGGACTCAGCTGAGCAACTAGTTGACAGTGTTGCCAGTACAAGGGGAGTGGGTTTAGAAAAATTTTCTAAAGGTATCCGGTTCAGCCTATCACATAGATAGCTCTGACTATCTGATTTTTCGCTTTAGCTTCTGGAATGTTGAAGGGCAGCCATTTGGAGAGGACTTCCCCTTCCTCAGCGAATGTGTTGGTTTAGAATCCAAAGAGTTTAAAGGCATGCGATTAGTAAAACTAAATATGCATTCTTTATAGTTTTTTAAGTTCGTATTATTTGTTCATAAAGCTAGCAGAAGTTTTATAATTTTTATGTAAGTTCCATAAGTACTCCTTGAAATTCAGTTACTGTAGAACTCTGTAAGGTGCTCCATTTCCTTGTAGCGTATGCATTTTGGGACTTCACCTTACCCTGTCTTAGAAATGGGGATTTTAAATAGTGTCACAAGACTAGCAACTCAAAGAATGTGTCTCTGGATATAAAAAGTATGTGTTTCTATTCTCTGCCCTCAAGTCATGTTTCTGTGGATTGTTTCTTTATTGATGTTACTGTGATATTCTCAAATTAGGTGGGAGAAATGCAAATGTCAAAGCAATAATTCCTAATGTCTGCTCTGTTTATAGAGAAAGTGGCATGGAAGCGAGCAGTACGTGGTGTGAGAGAAATGTGTGATGTATGTGAGACAACACTCTTCAATATTCATTGGGTTTGTCGCAAGTGTGGTTTTGGGGTCTGTCTGGACTGTTACCGGCTGAGGAAGAATCGCCCACGTAGCGGTAAGTACTGGATTTTCCCCTTCTCCCCCCTGCTGTAATCTGTGAATTGGCTGGCTTTCAGTGGGGATAGTTTCTGGGAAGTTACTGAAGGTTTTGTGGGAGAGTTAGGGAGGTTGGAGGTTTGGAATTTTGGCACTACTGTCTTATATGCTGCTGTTCCATTCTTCGTTTCCTTAGGTACCTGTGTTTTATCTATTTGGTTAGAATTAGTATATTAAAATTATAACATCAGCAGGCATAGGCTGTCTGCTGAGACAGACTACTGTAGAGTTCCATCTTTTCCTCGGAGGGTATAAAGGAAAAATACAGTAATATCTTAACAGTTCAGAAACTTTGCAAGATGAACTAGTAAGCAGACATTGCAGAGAGCTCCTTTCTCTAAGAAGGAGTTAGCCTGGAAAGTTTTCTTCTTTTTTTGATTCCTTGACACACTAGGGCTTATAATTCCGGAAAAAGTTCACCAAGTTCAATTTCTAACAAATAGAGGCACACTGTGTTTACAAAAGTGAATGCCTGGTTGCTTTTTCGTATCCTTTACTGTATTGAGACTGACAGTGGACAATCTTAATAAGTTCAGGGCTAGTAGTGGCAGTTATTATATGGAGCAGATGTACAAAATACTGGATGTTAATAAGTGTATATTGTGATAAAGGCGTCAGAGAACACTGAATGAATTATAGAAGCAATGTTTTTGTGTTTTTTTTTAAATAGATACAAAGTCGCTTATTTTTATGTTGTTGTTGTGGGTTAACCCCAGTAGGCAGCTAAGTGCCATGCAGCCACTTGCTCACTCCCCCATGGCACTGGGACTGGGGGAAGAGGAAAGGAAGAATAAAAGTAAGAGAAGTTGTGGGTCAAGATAAAAATAGTTTAATAAGTGAAGGAGAAATAGAAAAAGAGAAAAAGAAAACAAAACAAAGCAAGTGATGCAAAGGCAATCACTTGCCACCTCTCACGGGTAGACCATGCCCCAGAGGCTTCCCAAGCAAAAGATGACTAGCCCCCTTAAACTCCCTCCCTTGTGCTTTTTATTGCTGAGTGTGACATTGTGTGTCATGGAACATCCCGTTGCTTCGTGTGGGTCATCCAGTTGGTAGTGTTCTGTCCCAACCTCTTGTGCGCCCCCAATCTTTTCACTGGCAGAGGTGGGTAAGAGTGAGGAACAGAAGACGTGGACACTGTGCAAACACTGTTCAGTAATAGCTAAAACATTAGTGTGTTATCAGCATTGTTCTGGTCACAGGGCTAAAACACAGCATCACATGAGCTGATATGAATAAAATTAACTCCATCCCAGCCAGACCCAGTGTAATAATGAAACCTGTGAAATTACTGCCAGAATACACCAGGAGAGGATATAACAATCTTTAAGATGTGGTTAACCAGGGTACAGTGGAAATAGTGGAAAGTAAGTAAAATAGGTTTTCTTGTGTCTGGCACCATACATGTTTGGAAAAAGCATTTGAAACTGAATATATCACTGACAGAATGTGCTATAAAGATGTCTATGATTCAAGGGCAATAGTTTCTTAACCCCTTTTTTTAACCCTTTTTCTTAACCCCTTTCTTAACCTCTTTTCACATCAAGGAAATAAATGTGATAACCTTCCCTGTGCCGGGTTAAAATGAAGAGATGTTCCTGGCATATGAGAAGTTTTTACTCACTGGTGTACAGAGGAGCGTCAGCATTGAAAAGACTGATATTTTGTAATGCCCAATGATGGGTGTGTGCGTGCGTGTGTGTGTATATTGCTTATCAATGATATCTCCTTGAAAACAGTATTATAATTATGGATTATTAATCAAATCTGGAATTTTGGAATGGGCCAAAATGTAGAACCAAGACATTACTTAAATACAATTACTTGCCTCAGGAGACTTCTGAACTTTGCTGTAGAAACAACCCATGCAGATACTAGGTCTAAAGGACCCTGAAATGAAGCTTCATATGTTCTTTCTCATATTCTACCCCACTGACCCTTTGCCCCTACCTTCCTTTTTAAAGGAAGAGAATGGCATGCAGCCTATGCAGCTACATATTTGTAGGCCCAATTTCGTTTAAAATCTGAAGAATTAGAAATTTGTCAGACTGCTTTCCAGGCTATTAATTTGCTACTTGTTAGCTTTGTAAGTAGATATACTGACAGGAGAGCTTAGTTTCCTCTTCCTGGAACTAATCTGCAGATACTTTTTGTTGAAAAAGCTTGGGAGGTAATGACAAGAAAAGATAGAATTACTCTGTAACGTAGGAAAGCATAATGACAACAAGAATATGATATTCAAAAACTGAGGCTAGAAGCCAAGAATTTTAGATCATTGAAAGTAACAAGCTACTAGACATGAAGGGGAAATGACTGTGGTAGATTTATAATCTGAAGAGGCAAAGATGTTGCTGTAGATCCTGTTCTAATTATCTGTATTTAGAGTTTATTTCTAAGACCACCAGATTAATCTCCTGCACTGTGAAGAATCTAAAGAAACAGTACAGATGCAGAAACATTCTGTATTGTAAAGTTTTAGTGACTTTTCTACAAAATTTTACCTTTTTTGGGGTCTTTATTCCAGAGACAGAGGAGATTGGTGATGAGGAAGTCTTCTCATGGCTGAAATGTGCAAAGGGTCAGTCTCATGAACCAGAGAATCTTATGCCAACACAGATCATTCCTGGTACAGGTAATGCTTGAAAACTGAAAGGAAAAATTCCAAATTTTTTCTCAATTCTGAGCAAGCAAGTAGAAAAAATACTAGGTTGGTGTTCTAGCTGTTACCTTTTCTAGCATGGATTTAGAGGAGACTTCGACTTGCTACAGCGGAAGGGTTGAACAGAAGGTATCTCAAGTAAGATCAAGCTGTGGGTTTGAAGTGAACACCCTTGTGATACTAGCTGTGACTTCTTGTGCTCAGCTGTTTTTAGTTGTATCAGTAAATTTGGTTAACTTGAAAGAAAGATCTTTCCCTCTTCTGTTGGAGGGAGGGAAAGTAAATAGTGTGACCATTTACTTGTCTGTTTATGTAACTGGTTCTAAAAATCATAGAATCATAGAATAGTTTGAGTTGGAAGAGACCTTTAAATATCACCTAGTCCAGCCTCACTGCCATGGGCGGGGACATCTTCCAC
>NW_010561009.1:86862-114386 GCF_000687285.1 Phaethon lepturus | reverse complement strand
ATAATAATAAAATTAGGAAAAAGAGGGGATATTCAAAGGGTTTAATCAGTGGATTTAAGTCTAAGATTTTCTGAGCAGACCCAGTTCTGACAAAGTCTACACTGATGAGGCTGCGAAGAATGTTTCTTCCCCTGTGCTGTATTAGCTTGTATAAGGTTTTATTAACTATGTCCTTCAGCCTTTCCATTTAAAGAAATCAAGAGAAGGTACAGACTTTTAGTGCCAAATTTGTTTTCTAAGTCCCTTCTGTATATTTTTGCTCTCTCTTTCTAAGTAGTATGGTTTTAAGTGAATGACTTTGATAAGACTTTCATGTTTGTTTATACCATTGCACTATTCAGCAGCCAAATGGGTTTTGAATTTTTGCCCACTACATGATATTAAATAACCCCTGTTTCTTGCCCACCGCCTACTCATTAAAGTTGTTGTGTTTGTTTTAATTAATGATATTCCACTTGTCAAAAAGAGATACTGAGTGAAAAACAGATTTTGAACCCTTGGGGTCTTGTTTGAAAGAGTGTCCCTTCCTCTCTGTATAGTAATATTACCTGAAATCATAAATTGGCACAAAAAAACCCAAACCAAAACAAGAAATAGTTATTAGAAGGCAGAGTTCTGATGATCGTGTCTTCTGTATTAGCTAATTTGAGTAAGCGAGATTTCTGCATTAAAGGTGATGAAGGTAGGATTGTTTCGTATTAGTTGATAAGACTTAAATATTTTGCTGTAATTATGTATAGAATCGTTACAAGTAATGTGTCATGGGTGACTCATAATGAGTGGCAGTGGAAGAGCTGAAATAGAAGGCCAGATTGTGACGATACTGCAGTGCAAGAGCATTATGGGGGGGAGGTATCAGTTCAGCAATAGAAGAAAGATTTAGGGAGCTATCACTTCCCATTACTGGTACCTGCCATGCCTGCTGTGGTGGGGATGAAGGAAGACCAGGGTGAGAGATGGACTTGCTTTGCAAACTTTCTACTTTCCACTGAAGTACCACAGCATGCCTGCTTACTTCATATTTCATCCTCTCTTACTTCATGGTCCCTCATTTCATCACGCGGTGTTTGAACAATGGGCTGAGTACTACTCTTGATTCACAGCTTTTTTCCAGGAGTCCCTCAAGGTCATTAATAAAACAACAATTCTCTCAAAGACGGCAGTTGGCTATTAAGTGGTTTAGACCTTAGGTATTGATCTATTAATGAATTCGGACTTCACCATTGTGTCAAAAATGAGGTCATGACACTTGCCTTCATTGGCCATGGTGGTGTTGCATTGACGATTGGACTTGATGATCTTAAAGGTCTTTTCCAAACTTAATGATCTGTGATCTATAGGCCATCTCAAATACAGTGGTTTCCATATTAGAACTGTTCTCCCTGTCTCAGAGGATAAAAAAATTTTTTTTTTTGCACAGTAGACAGGAAAAAATATTACTGCAATAATATGTCAAGATTATTATTTACTGGTGTTTGAATATGTTATGGAAAAATCAACAAGTGGTAAAAGGGGAGGTGTAGCAGCTGGCCTTAACACAGATGCCTCTGAATAACTTTATATGACAAAAAATACCAGTCAGCCTTCCTTAAGTATAATGGCATTAGCCTTGCTCTTGCCTCCCGTTTCTTGGTCTTTTGGGGAAAGATGCACTGAAGAAATCTTCAGTGAGTAGGTTCACACCCCAAAAGCTGCATCACTTCAGACTTCATAGGAGTAAGAACCATAATTAGAATAAATATGTTTCTTTACCTAAGCTGCATTCTCAACCTGAAAACTGTCTGGCGCAGGTTTATAGCCTAGCATTTTATGGTCCTGTTTGCATCCTTGGCATGAAAACATTCACAACAATACTTTGGTGTCAGCATGAGCCCAAAGGCCCCTCAAAAGGGATGAAGAGACAGCAAGGTGGGGCATTTCTCCTAGCTCACAGAATTTATCTGTCAAAAAGGAGCCAGACTTGCTGCCTGTGATGGTGTGTAATACTACAATTTATTTCCTTACCTGAATCTGTTGACTTCCCACATTCACAGAAGTTCTTGAAAAATCAGTTTTGTAGTATTCCTCTTCCCTTTCTGCCCCCCTCTCCACATCCCACGCTAGTGCTGAGCCTTGCTTCCTGCTCCTACTTGTTCTTATAGTCTACTCGTTGATTAATAATGTTAAGATTTGCAGAGTCAACCTTGTATATGTTAAAAAAAATCTGTGCTCTACAGGAAAGGTCCTCTAGGTTCTGCATACCTCTTTTGATTGTTACACCTGTCATTCTGTTTCGAAGAGCCTGAAATAGAAACGGCTTCCATTTAACACAGGGCTGACACAAACTGTCCTGTTCGCTCTTCCCTGCTTCCTCTGCAGCAGGAGTTAATACCAGACCTTCTTTCAGAGCTCCTTTGCCAGCAGTCCATGATAACTGTTGCACAAAGTCTTTTGATCTGGTAAAATGTGAGCACTGGGTATGCCAAAGAAGTGGCTTTGAAGAGAGCTTTGCACACATGCACAAAACCCAGCCACTTCACAATGTGGGAAATCAGAAGGAAAAAGTATACAGATGACTTCTGGAAGGCTGATAGGAACAACGACAAGGGAATGATACTTACTTTTTGTCTCAGATTCTTTATGGTATGTACAAAAAACCACATAGTTCATTATAATTTGAATAACTGAACCAATACATAATACATCAGCTAACTGTAAAAGACAGTACAGATGTGCAGCTCAAGAAGTTATCCTACATGCTGTCTTTTAAAACACATCAGGAAATCTTGTACCTGTTTTCTTTTCACTGACAAATGTTTTGCTTAGTAGCTTACTGCTAGAGCGATCAGCGCTGGTCCAGAGCTCATTGGGAAAAGCATTAACCAAGCCTCTGCAAACTGTGTGCTCCATCATACGCTGTGAGGTAGCATCGGTCATTAATGTAAGTTCATAGATTTTCCAGTTTGAAGGGAGTGATTTTGCAGATTAAATCTTGCAACCTGACAGTTATATTTAGGAGCAAGTTGCTACTATCCAGCAAAAACACAACTAGAGGACAATATACCGTATAAATCAGCAGTTTGGACAGCTGCAAGTTTGTGGCAGCTTTCCATTATAGTCTTGGCTGCTCCTTCGAGGAAGGGTACTAACATTGAAACAAGGTGCCTAGGTGCTTTGAAGCTATGGCATGAGAAACATGGTATTTGTGTGAATATTAAGTCAGGTGAAATAAGTCAGTTTGGCCCAAACACTGGTCATCATACCTCAAAAGGCAGTTCTGTGTCCTCTGCTAACTTTAGCCTCTTCATGAAACAAATGGCTCAATCAACCAAACAATGGATGTTTTTTTTCTATAAAAAGGAAAGAGCAAATTACTTTGAGTTTTGCTCTTGAGCTTGGATTAGAAAGGGTTCTTTAGAGAGTATGCTTCGGTCTTCCAGTGTATTTGTTACCTGAATTACAGTAGCTTCCCCTGAAAGTCCTGGTTTTGCCAGAGGACCCCACGCACTGCGGTGTTGCGTAGTCTGGAGCAGCCATTCCTGCATGAACTCGTAGGCTTTTGACTTAAAACAGCTGCATATTGAAATGAATTCCAGTTCATGTTCTTTTTATTTCAGGTGGCCTTTTCCTTTTCAGTTAGGCTGTTTGTTCAAATGCCTTTGTGGCAGAATTGCCCTGCAGATAACTTACATGCTGAGTGGTGCAAGCATGAATACTTATTGTCACATGTTATCCCAAATGGGAAAAAGTCATCTTACTGCTTTCCCCTCCTCTGTATGTTTTTTCTATACCAAATGAAATATAAAAAAAAGTGTTCTAAAGTTCTTTATTTTAGTTACATAAATGAATAAGTAATACTGCTTTTTTCCTTGGAAGTATCTAAGATATGTTCCTTAATGCAAAAGGTCCTTTTGGCTTATGTCCTTCAAAGTGCTGCTGGAGGTGTTTGTCTCTCATCAGCGCATTTTGTTCTGTATATGAAGTTGGGGAGGGAAGCCTTCGGAAGCAAGTTACTGATGTGGAAACAGTTACTGTCTTATTATTTGACGGTTTAAGGCACTTCTCTGCACTTTAGTTAAAAACGCTAAGCACGTGTTCATTTAGTAGTACTCACAGACTTTATGATCAGATGACTTTGCGATGGATGCTGGTAGTGATACCTGGATTCTCTTGCAGGACTGAGCAAAGGCCAGCCTGAAAAGCCTTGCTTTTTTAAAATGAAGAATGTTCACGTAATTGTCTGAGATGCGTTTCAGTTTTCCTGAAAGTTTGTTCCTTGTGTTTTCATGACCCAAGTTGCATACATACCAACTATTACCTGTTAAGGAATGTCTCCATATTCCATCAAACTAATTTTTTTTTCCACACTATCGCTCCAAATAGAGATCTTCTGTGCTAGTGGGGTTGTAATGGGGGGCATGGGGGAGGTTGGAGTGTCTCCCTAAGTTGCCTTTTTTATTCTTCTTAAAACATTGCCACTATGAAAGCGTGTTTTTCTACAATCAGTACCACTCTTTGGAAACAACTGTGAATAGTGAGGTGCTACTATTGAATGAACTGGGATGTTCAGACATCAGGATGAATTTTGATAAGTACTGGTATGAACTGTGTAAGCTTCTTATGCAGCAAAGGGAGGAACAATATTTAGGGCCCAAATCATCCATTGGAGAAAATTTTTCGGGTAGAGATTAGGAAGAAAAAACCTTCACAAAATCCTTTGTCAGGATCCCCTCAGTATGTCTGGCAGAGGAGTGAGCTGCTCCTCAGTAGAGACAGCAAAGCGCTAGATCGTCAGAGCATGGGGTGGAATAGGTATGCTGCCGGTCTCATCAGTGCCTTCCTCTCTGCATCTCTGCTCCTTGGAATCCACCTTCTGTTTTTGATTCTTAAGCACTCACTAAGCGCCCCATAAAATGCCACCTCAAACATCAGGAGGAGGGTGATCATTGCGTTACCCGGATAGGCAAGTCTCCCTGCTGTATAGATTTAGGACACACATGTCAATTTAGGGAACTGATGTAGGGAAGAGAATGAGGAGAACAACATTTTCTTTTCTTATTTTAAACGTCACTGTAAGGGAAAATAGCAGATTGTAGTTATATGAGGACATATATTTTTATTTCCCTTAAGATAGACCGGGGAGGGGTGAGAGAGAGAGAGAGATGGCCAACACATATGCTAATTAAAGAATCCAGTCCTTCAGCGTGGTATGCACCACCACGAGCCAAGTGTTTCTGGAGGAAGGGAGATCGATGCAATTAAACATGTCATTTTTGAAGGACAGATTTATGTTATTGCATGTTAAATGTACATTGCATTCTTTCATATACAGTAGAAGAGATGCTTAACTTATAAACAAGTCGCAGGCAAGAAGATATTCATACAACAGTTTGAAGTTAATAGAATCATTCATGTGCATCCACTGTTCTAGGAATGTAAAATCTGAACTTCTTTGAGGAGCTGAGAATAACTCAAATGAAAAAAAAAATTACCCACACTTCTGCATGAAGAAGCCATGTAAGAGATCATTTCAGCAAAGATGCTTATACAGCTCTTGAAGGGCATCTTCTAAACATCTCAAGAGTAAGAGTTTTGTCAGGTTGTAGAGAAGGCAGTGTTGCTTTTAGCAGCCGTTCTTATTCACACTGAGTAATTCGTTACTCCATCACCAGTCTCACCAAAATGGATAGAATTACTTCTGAAGAACTAGATGTGGGTGGAAGAGCAGTATTCACTCCTTAGTGGAAGGTGTTATGTATGGATGCTGGGAAATGTATTGAGATATTTACCTTGGAGAGAGGAAAACTGATCTAAAAGTTTATACTAATAAACATATAACGAGCAACTGCAGAAATGAAATTGGTGGAAGTGTATAAAGATAAAATTAATAAGACTAACAGCAGCTGCTATGTTAGGGGCTTAGATTTGTTGAAAGTATGGGTTTATATTACTTGAGAAATATTATAAGCCTGCTAGATTGAGCAAGAGTCATGTGAGGGGGGAAATTGTGAACATTTCATTAAAGACTCTGTCAGGATGCATGGATATAAAGGACCAAAATAAGGTCATGCAAGCTATCCTGATTCTGGCATTTCCTAAGCCTTGAATGCCTACCTTTGCAACCTTAATGTTTCCTTAAACTGTTTTGTCTTTGAAGCTATTTGTATAGTGACTCAAAGCACACGTGACATTTTACAGAAAATAGAGTAGAACTGTGGTTGTCGAGTGTTTGTAATCTAAATTTATGTAAGTCACAGCAGGAGCTAGTAACAAGCAGTAGGGGGAACTGTTAAAAACATACTGCTTAGTGCTTAGGTAGCTGTGGTAACCATAGTAGGTTCCTAAAAGTAGGTAGGAGACCAGAATTTAGGCAGAAATACTACAGTTACAATGAAGCTGGGAATGATGGGAACCTAGCTGTGGCTACACTGAATGCACGTCTTTGTGCAAGTGGATTTGTTATGGTCAAGTCATAAAGGACATGCACAGATTTGTGAAGATGCTGGCCCAGGCTTCATCAACTTGAATCAGTTCCAAGTTTACTAACAGATTTCTTTCGATAAGGATAAGTCATTTAAGGGCAGATTTTTCAAAGGCAAATGAAACAATTGAAGACACAGTGAGGCACTTCCCAAAATTGAAAATCTCTATAGGGAACCCTGGATGCCTCAGTTTCCCACTTGGACAATAGATACACTATTAGTTGCTTGTCGTGTGCTCCTAATAGTTTTTTCATTGGTAAGTTCTTTAGGGATAGTCTCCCTTTTGGATTTTCAGTGGCAAGTATGAAGGGTCCCCGATTTCAATTTGGGCTCTAGGTTAAACTTGCTTGCAATTTCTTCCACTCCTAAATACTTTGCCACTACAGAAGGTGACTTAACTGTCCTCGTTATGAATTAGAAAGCCTTTACTTTCTTGGACTGTTTGAACTCTTGTATATCTGCTTCCTTAAGGGGAGTTACTTCTCGTAAACGAAAAGTCAGGTGGTATGGTTTATGTCTTTCATTGCAGCATGGGCTTCCCTCTTGCCCCAAATTACTTGGCAGAGATACGTGAAGGAAAGTATGAATTCCTTGACTACTGAATTGATTGTATAGAATATTATGGCTCTCATGACATTTATGTATGCTGTATGCATACATGCCTCCGCAGTTTGTCGTGCAGTACAAGAGTACTTGTGGTTAATCTGATACGTGGTGACGGCATTAAAATTAAAAGAAAAATCAGGGAACTGTGTGATGAGTTGACATCGTGGCAATAGTATGTGTAGTGAAAAAACAGGCCCTTGGAAGATTGTATCGTCCAAACTAACATCATAAAGTAGATAAGAAGTCATGAGGTGAAGTTATAGCCCATTAAATCCAGTGGGAATTTTGTAAGGAGTTAAGCTACACTCTTCACCTTTAGGAAATTACAACTAAGAAGAGGTAATCACATAGAGAGGCTTGCAAGTGGAGAATCTTAACAGCTTATATGCATTTTTAGATTGTTAAAGATGTATTTCTTTTTATGGACATTAAGTCCATTAACAGAACAAATTGAAGGGCCTGAAAAATGCAGTCCATTGTGTTCAAATTAGAAATCCAGTATCAAGAAGTTACTGTCAAAAAAACATTGGGAAGTATATAAACTATATAACAAAAAACATTTGTGAGAGAGGTACCTGATGTAGTAGTAGCTTAAAAAAAAAAAAAAAGAAAAAAAAGAGGAAAATACCCTTCATGTAAAACTCAGAAGGAGGGCCTGTATTCTGTGCCACTTGAAACAGTTGTATCCTAGCAATTCTAGGTAATAATAATAAACATGACAAAAGTTAAAACGTAGTAGTTAAATGAGCCATAAAAATGAAGAGTCTGTAATTTGTATCGTATTGTGTCAGGTAATCAGATTAAAATAAACTAATGTTTGCACTTATTTGTATTTGGGAGAAAATGAAGTGTAGCTGTTTGAGTGGTGCTATATACATTCCAGCCTGGAATGAAAATCACATTGTTTTGACTGCGTTATTTCTGTATCCATGCAAACCATCCTCATCACTCTATAGTTCTTACCTCCTTCACGCAACTGGGGTTGTGTCATTTGAAATTAGTGGGTATAAGGCCCCTCGGAGAGATAAAGAGGAGCAGCGATTTGAAAAAATGAAATGCAGCAGTCAGAGTTAAGAAGAAAGGGCATTTTCCTGGTAAATGTTTTCCTAAATGGGAATTTTTCAGTGTGGTGTTTTGCTCGTGTATTTGGCAGTCACTTGGAATCAAGTGCAGACTTGTGCTACATTGTGGGCTTGGCAATGACAATTTGTGTGTGTGTGGTGCTTTAGTTATATTAGCCCTGGAGGCAGAGTTAACACTTGCAGTGGGACAAGAGTATTTGCAGTCATCAGAGAACTTTGCAGTCAGCTTCAATAACATCACTCCATTTTTTTCACTTTTTTTTTAACATTTTTTTTGGCAGCAAAGCTCTTAGTAGAACCATCTGTCTTTCTATTAGTGTTTTTGAGTCCTGTTTTGAAGCTTCTTTGCTTGGCAAAGTCACTTTCATCCTTGGAAACCATTTAAAAAAAAGTTCTGTGGCTTTTTGCCGAAGAAGAGTACTATGCAAAAATTCCACACGGCTGTTCATTTTTGTTCTAAAAGAATACCGTTACTTTGTCTTTGTCTTAAAAAAACCAAAACCCCAAACAAAAAATAAACACATGAAGAAAAGGCAGACATTGGGCAGTTCTAGGGTGACTGAGTGGGGATAGAGAAAAAATCACATTTTATATCTTCTTTTTCTCCAGCAATCCAGTTAAAACTACGTATGTCTTCTAGCTGACAGGATCAGAATAGAAAGGAGAATGCTGAAGTAACAAAAAATGGATGAAGTTAGTCCAGTGAGTGGAGCTACATCTACTCTAGCTTCAGTCCCAGTCTTAATCTCCCACTGCAAGAATTTCCATCAACAGCGCTCTTGAACTCCATCCTTGCAAATTGTTTCAGACTATAAAGCTGCAGTCAGCACACACACAGGTGTTGACAGGTCCTGGCATAAATTAAGAGGTTACCATCCCAAATTTCGTATCCCTCTTCTGCCTTGTAACAGTGTTGGGCGAACCGAGACATCTCCTGGATCTTCAGGAGATTGAATTAAAATAAAATTAAGTCACGATGCTGTAGTCCAAACTGTGGCAGTCAAGGATCTGGCATAGGTTCTCTTTTGCCGGTTCTGCTATGCAGGCAATAATGAAGGGAGTAACACTTTCTTACGTCTCTGGCCAAAAAAGGTTGTCTATCAACACCCTAATTCTCCTTGTTTCTTAAGGCTACAGACCACAAATTAGATTTTAGTCTTTGGTAACATATCTACCTCTGATGCCTCAGCTTTACAGTGCCATTAAAAATCTAGGTGACCTCTCTTAAAAAATGAGTCAGTCCCCCTTTATTGACTGATCTGGTCAGTACAGTGTGTTTTTTTAATTAAAATCGGCCATTTAACATTTTAATCTGGCCAACTTCTTGTTTCTCATCTGTGTGAAGTACGAAGATGATGTCCATTTCTAGCAATTAAAAACTCTGACAGAACTGGGTAAAAGCAATAGTATTAGACGTTGTGCTATGGCCAACTTCCAGTTTTGATGACTAATTTCTGCATGTCTTAAGTCCCTTGCAGTATCCACTTACAATATAATATTTTCCATTTCCTGACTTGCATGGTTGTGTACGGTTGCTGTGCAAAGTTGAACCGCTAATGCTTCAGACATAGCTGTGTTTTATTTGTGAATAAAGTGTCTCAGCCTACTTTCTTACTGTCTCAGAGACTTTATCTTTTCACATATACAAATAAGTGCATGTATGTGGGCATAGCAATAGTACTGACTGTGCTGTATGCTACTTATGCACATATTTGCACTTGTGTGTGTGTATCTTTGTGTTTGGGCTCAGTCAGGGTGAAAGCTACTGTCTGAAACAGAGATGTTGTTACATAGTGCAGTAAAAGAGAAGAAAAACCCACCTTGCAGTCAAAGAGAAATGAGGCGTTATGGACTGGGGGGAGAATAATTAATTGGGATATAGGTATGCGTTAGTGGAATTTTTTTTTATTTATTTTGGATTAATGTAATTCATATGAAGCGCTTTGGTAATTAAGATGGGACTGAATAGTTGATGCTACTAGAACATCCCGTTATGGAGAAGCATATTCAAACGTGACCTCTCAGATCAGAAGCAAGAGAAAGCATGTAAGCAGACGTTTTCCCCAGAAAAAATTCCACGTTTGATTTTCCTGGTCAGCTGCCTCCATTAATGATTCCCGTATTCCCTCCAGACCAACGAACCCTAGCAGCAGCTGCACAGCAAGGATTCCTTCTTCCTCCTGGTTTCAGCTACAAAGCGGGATGCAGTAAGTCCTGTAGATTTTTTTAGCTGGAAGTGGGTATAGGGCACAATTTCATGCCAATCTGTATAAAAGTATCACCTCTCTTGCCCAATGGACAAAGCCATTAATTTGCACAGATGAGTGTAAAATAGAGAATTAGTCGGTATTGGATGAGAAAAGATTGTCAGAAATGAAGTAAGTGTTTCAACGTAACAGCAAAACGTTTCATACAACAACTGGATTTATGCACCTTCCTTCTGGCAGACCTTTTTGACAAGTGAACATGCTCATGACCACACATACGTACATACGTCTGAAGAGAAGCTATTCAAAACTTCCCAATAAAACAGCACTGTCGTAAGAAAACATGCCTTTTCCCTGAAGCAGCCTGCTTACTATTTGTGAACTGAGGGCTTATTCTAGTCTCTTCCTTCACACAGAACTCACATTAATCTCAGTGGGGGTTCTGCAAAGAGATCAAAGATAGCATATGCCTTTCAGTTTGATGGGCTAACACAAACTATGAGTATATTTATGAGAGCCTGACACTAAAAAATATAGCATATACTTTTTTAATCTTTGAAAGTTTTGTATTGTTCTCTACACTCCCCAGATTTTTTTGGAAATTTTATTTAAGCCTTTAATAGGATTTCGTGTTCCTGTCAACAGGATGATAATAAATACAAGTTAAAGAATAATTGAGGAACTCCATTTCCATGAACAGACTTAGCTAGAGAGTGAATTTCATAGACTTGTTTTTATGCATTTGTACTTGTATAACTGTTCTGACATCCGTTTCCTACTAAGTTATCTAGGACTTGCTTGTTCTACCGTTCTCTGTCTCTAGCATGGGTGTTTATTATGTCCATGTCAGTGTATCCATCTGTATCATTGACTAACTCATGAATTCATGAGTTGTTTTGAGTTACTCAGCACTTGACACTGCAGCAGTTTCAGAAAATTAAAACATAAAAAGATTCCTTTGGTTAAACTGGCTTAGCCCACAATGTAAGGTTCCTTTCCTTTCCTTTCCTGTAGTGTTGTAGATACAGTACTTGAATACGAACTTGAGTTGTTTTGGCCACTAATCCCTTTTCCTAATATTTTACAGACTGGGACCACTACTGAAAATTACTGTTCAAAACGCTTCACGTCCCCCAGCAACTGCAGTGCCAAAGCATAGGCTCATTCACTTCTTCCACTGATTTCACACTCAGTCTCTCTCAAATGGGAGAAGTAGTGATTCACATTACAGAATGTTTAACTGAAAGACACATTGAATATGAATGCTACTGTAACTGTAGGCTTGGAAAAGGTCAGGAAAGCACCCTGTTAGATATATCTGGCAGATTAAATTAGTTCCATGTTAATGAAGTCTGGTTTGGATAGAAAGAGTTGAGGTTGGTTTTTTTTCCTTCTTTTTACTGCACGTACATTAACTGTAAGACAGTCCTATAGTTCCTCACATCCATGAAGAACATATGACATTGCATGTTTGTGTAACCTTGAAAATGAAAAAGAAAAAAGAGCAAAGTTGCTGCTGCTCCTGGCAGTCAGGCTTGGAATTAGCAGCATGCCAAGGTCTAGGACTGAGCAGAAGCCAGTGGAAAAAGACAGCTCTGTGTTTGTTGATTCCCTGGCATGTTTGACTGAATTTGACTGAGAAGCTGAGGAAAAGTGATAAGTAGTCCAAAGGATTTTTTCTTTTCACTCACAGTTTAGCATAAACAAAAAAGCATATACGAATTTAGCTACACCTAGAAAGCTTATTGCAATTAAAAAAGTAGCTGCCTTAAAACTGTAACATGTTCACATCAAGTAATGTTTTTGACAGACCATTAAAACATATTTCTCCGACTTTTCTGCTTGCCCTTCTGTATATCAGTCCTCTTGGCAAAGATGTGGTAGATGTGGTAAACTAAAGAAAAGAGCTTTGGTTAAAATTTTCTAAAGCACCTGAGTGATTTAGGAGACTAGATCTTCATTTGAAGAGTGACAAAGACAGAAGGATCTAAGTGTCAGGGATGTTTAGCAAATGTTTGTACTGTAACCTTTAGTACGGTCACCTATGCTAGCTTGAACTGAGCTGAAGTGGGTACCAGTAAAGCACTGCAACAGAGAATGTACAGCAGACTTGCTCAGCTTCTCAGCACATTAAATGCCTAACTTTCACCGAGTTTACTTTTGGATGCGAGGCTTTCCTATGAACTTCTAAAGATCCCACTACCAGCATCTTTACCTGACTGCCATTGTATGTTTTAAATTTGGCTTGGTGTACCTTATGAAAATGGAACCTCAGTTCTACATCTTCCTGGTCCATTTAGAAAACCTGCCCTTTGTCTGGACCAATAGATTTTCAGAATTATTTTATATGGCTTGATTGACAGGAATTCTCCAGTGACGATTCTGTTATTTGCTAGCATTAACAGCCTGCACATAGGAACGATAAAAATCTCCATGGGACAATTCAGTTCCAGTCACAAATAACAAATAACTATGAAAATTTCCATACACTGTTTCTGAATAAAAGGGAGATTTGAAAATTTGGAGGAGAAGGAAGAGGGAATTGTTATGGCAACCACTACTTTCATAACTAATGATGCTGAGTACCTTGATTATGGATACCCAGTTGGGTACACCTTCAGAGTGACATTTGTACTCTTAACGTGCCCTGCCCCTTTGAAAGGTCAGATCTCCAAAAGAGTATCTGAAAATCAGCAGTGTGTCGTCTAAGCCACTGCAGATTTCTAGCCAGTTTTGCTGTTGGTCACACCTGATGGCTGGGTTACTTGCCACCTTCTGTCTGCAGGCCAAGCAGCCAAAGAGGTAACTGCCTCCAATTGCCCATCCCCGTGCCTCTAACTTCTGACATACTGGCCAACCTACTTGGTTAAGCACTCCCTAACTTGCTTCTGTCCAGATTGGGACAGCAAGGACTTTCTGTTAAAATTGCGTGAACCAAGCTGGCTCATTTTAATGGAAACATGTTGGGAAGAGATTAAACAAGCTGCTTGGTCACAGTGGTAACCTTTGGCGAGGGGCTGTGATTGGAGGTGGTAGCCTCTTCAGCCAGCTCAGCTGCAGCTGTAAGAGAATGTGTGATCAAGCCTCGAGGTCAGTGAAAGAGAAAAAATAATGAATACCTAGGTATACTGCTATTTTTCTTTCATTCGGCTTAAATAATGAAACCAAACTAACTTATTCAATGCTCTCTGATTCACCTGTCCATGTTAGAGCAACGGAGGGTCAAATGTATGTCTCCCAGTGGTTTCAAAGAGTGTGTGCGGTAGGATTCCTTAGCCAGTGCTTCCCAGTGGACTAATGACTTACCCAGACAGAGGCTGTGGAAAGGAAGAGTACTGATCTCCCTACACATACTTCCTTTTCTGAGGATTTGACTGAAGATAACACAAAAATAGTCATAGCAGTTCATAGCAGGGGTCCATTTAGATTCATAGCAGATACCTGGAGAAGAGTAGAAGAACAGGGCAAGAGTGTGTTGATACTTTGTCCCCATATGCTTTGTCAGATTCCAGTGGTTGGGCACTCAGGGACCTTGTGACTCAGCGGTGGCATCACTGTGTGAGAGCTATTCCGTCTGTTACTGATGTCGTGGTTTAGCCCCAGCCAGCAACGAAGCACCACACAGCCGCTCGCTCACTCCCAGCTCCCCCAGTGGGACAGGGGAGAAAATTGGGAAAAAGCTCGTGGGTTGAGATAAAAACAGTTTAATAGGACAGAAAGAGAGAAGGAAACAACAGTGATAACAGCAATAATACTACCAACAAAGGAATGTACAAGAACTAGTGATGCCCAATGCAGCAATTGCTCACCACCTGGCGATCAATAGCCCATCCCCCAGCAGCGATTCCCACCCCCCAGCTAACTCCAGTTTACGTACTGGGCATGATGTTAAAAAGTATGGAATATCTCTTTGGCCAACCTGGGTCAGCTGTCCTGGCTGTGTCCCCTCCCAGCTCCCTGTGCACCCCCAGCCTCCTTGTTAGCAGGCCAGCACGAGAAGCTGGACTGTCCTTGACTACTTAGAAGCAACCTAAAACATCAGCACGTTATCAACATTTACTCATCCCAGATCCAAACCATAGCCTCACACTGGCTTCTGTGAAGAAATCCAACTCTATCCTGGCTGAAACCAGGACAACTGAAAATGAAGAGTTTTCTCTGCTTGGGTTCCTACCTGATTGGAAACATTCTAGAAGACTGAAATGCTCCAGAGAGTACAACATCCGTCTCTACTATGTGCACAGCAAATTATCCTCTTATACTTCTTAAAATATTTTGCAAAATAGGGTAAATACAGGGAGGAGAGGGGCAAATATTTTCTCCATGGTTAGGTGGCAGGTCATGGTCTTTGGCTTCCAAGTTGAGGTAGTAAATTTCCTTATCTTTCTTTTTCTCAGTAGCACATCATGCTTGGGAGTGTCTTGGTTTTTCATTTTGTTTTGTTTTTTAAACAGATGGTTTGCATTACATAAGGGACAATTTACAAAAGTTGACACTTCCCCTTTTTTCTCTATGGCATATTGTGTGGTAGTAAAGTTGGCAGAGAAAAAGGGAGGAACTTCTATTAGGATTACATTTCTATTTGAGAAAAAGATTAATGACCTACGGTTCCAGTTGATTTTTTCCTCCATACCTAGATGTAATTGCATGATTTGTAAAATATTTACTATTATTTACACCCAAAACATTTTTTTTATATGATAAAAATAAGTTGGCACTATGGGATGGACTATATTGTCCTGACTAGCAAGAAAAATACTGGTTACCTACTTACTTGCTACGTACATGGTTATCCATTCACTGTGTCCTGTTTGGAATTTGAAGTATTTTGATTTTTATGCAAACATCTTTATAAGTATTTTATTATATACATAATATGTAATATTTATATAGATGTATAATGCAAATCTCTTTATAAAGAGTTGATGTCTCAAAGTGGGGTGTTAACTAAGTTTGTGACCTGTGCCATGAGCAGATGTTAGGAGATCACCCCAGTATCCTAAGTATATGAATTGGCTTTAGCAGCAGGTGAGCTCCTGTTTCAGCTGGTGTTGAAACCCAACAGAGCCCGATTACTGCATTTCCCGAACTGTGGCAAAGCTTCTCCTACATTTAGGCTATGCAGATTGGCTCAGGTCATTTCACCCTTTTCCTTTTATTCTCAGCCAGCATTCTTTAACCCAATCATTTGTTACCACTGCTATTATTAGTTCAGTTCCACTTGTGACACTTGCTAGATTATATACTTTATTCCCAGCATTTTAGCAATGGTGAGTGAAATGCCAGCTCTGCTGAGGTCTGAGGAGCTGTTGCTTCTTGACTTCACTGAAGTCAGATTTCACACCAGATGATACAGATCTGCTAGGGCCACTCTTAGAAATAATTAGAATTTACTTAGAGCTAATTAATATTTGTGAAGTGTTTGAAAGTATAAAAACAGTGTAAGTGATAGAAGAGGTTTTGTGTTCCGCTCTTTAAAAACTGCATAGATCTGCCTCAGAGGAGGCTGCTCTTCAGTCGTAGGTAGTATGATCCTTTTATTAATGCATATATGTATAGATTTGTATGTGGAATATTAAGGCATGATTGTCTCTTCTATATAAGAGATAATAAAGGGAATGAAATCAAGATTTGGGAGGGCAAAGGGGCTGCTTCTGGGGACCTATTTACAGAAAAGGCAGAAGGAGTTAGGCTGAGCGCAGTGGTAGATTGAGTGTTCCTCAACAAATGTATGTAGCAGAACGCACCAGGACAGAATGCTTCCCCGTGCTGCTTCTGTGGTTCTGCATTTGCAGCATTGTTTACAATTAGCTTTCCACTAAAAGACACAGAATAGCCCAGACTTTCTACAGAAGATGGGTCCTCCCTAATTAATGGTGCTAAGTTAAGATTAATTTTGGAAACCACACTCCATCGCTTCTTTAAGCATTTGACAATCATGTTAAAAAGGAAGTGAAATGTTGACTAGCCACTTCGGGCGGTGTGGTATGTTGTATCGGTCCTGAGGTTTTTCCGTATGATCGAAGCAGTTGCATTACAGATCGTTTCTTCTCTGGAGGATGCAGAACGACATACTTCGTTTTCTAAACTGAGATATGCAAGAAATTGAATTACATGGAGATTAGGGTTTGTTTTCTTTTCTCAGGAAACAATAGTTACGAAGTCTGTATATCTGCAAGTGGGATTTACTCCAGATATGTTTTCCAGGTTATTTTCAAATTCTCAGGGAAGCTTCTAGGTAGCCTTTTATTTGCTGATACTCATGTTATTTTTATGGAACTATGCCAAATTTTGGAAACAAGATTTTTTTTTTCTTTGCCCATTCCTCCTCTCCCCTGTGGATAATGTGTTGTAACAAATCATATTGTGTTCCCAGTCAGATGTCATCAACACGAGGTTTTCTGAAAGCACTTTAATCACTATTTCAACCATATCCAATTAGGGGGGGGGAAATCTGAATATACAATAGGTACATTGTATGTGTCTTACATATCAGCTCCTTGCTGCTGGAAGTGTTCTAAATAAAATAATGCACACAAAGTTATTGATGAAATATCTAATTACCTTTTAAAATTGGAAAAAATGTGTGAGATGAACAAGCCAAGCCTAATAAAATTAAAATATGCTGAATTTACTGTTCATCTATATTCTGAACAATAATTCCAATGTCCGATAAAAATGAAACTCTCAGTTAATTGGTTCCTCATACAGTACAATAAAATTAATGTTGAGGAGTTAAATACCATAAACTTCCTCAGGGAAATTTGCTGATGTATCTCTGTCTTTTAGTCAGTCACATGTTTCATTGTTTAATGGAGTATCATGTGGACTGTCTTATAATTTTTCTTGTGCTCAGTGTCCATGTGTCTGGCTTCTAAAGAGACTGAGCGCTAATTTCTGATTTAACTCTGTCAGCTGTATCAGCTGACATACAGGTCATTGACAAACGCAAAATCACAAGAAAAAAATATTGACATTGCTATGCTTTTATCAGAATGACAAAAATAGGAACCATGTGTTGTGAGGACCACATACTGTAGCTTCTTTATAAAGATGCTAGTCATCTTTAAGGGCTACTGTTTATCCTTTGGAAAAGAATGAGCATATGACTAAACCCTCATGTTCCCCCCAGGATAAGAAAAGAGTAATAGCATTGTGGATAGAAACAGCAAGAAGGAGGAATTTTTGGTAACAACTTTGCCTTTTAGCATACGTGAGAATATTTCTCTTCTGTGATGCTGCAAATGCAACGGAAGGCATCAAGACTGCAAAAAATAACAACACAACTAAAGACTATTTGTAACTAAAAGAATCCCATAGCCCCTGGTCTATGTGTGGCTTCTCACAATAATGCTAATAAAAGCAAAATAGACAAGCAAGATCATAGGGGCCTGTGAAAACAGGCTGGTAGTTTCAGTTCAGTTTCTAGGCCAGAAAAGATAACTGGTGTTATGGCACTATTATCCAGAGCTGGGCAACCCAATAAAAGTCCTGATTTTTAAATTCATGAACATATACAAAGCTCTGTGGAAATATGTTGGCTTTCCTTGGCCCTCAGAGCTTTTGAATAACTGTCATTTATTCAACAGGTATATATATATTAAAAAAAAAGGGTACTCTGAAAATCATAGGATTATTCTCATTGGAAGGGATCTCAGAAGGTCTGTATTCCAACCTCCTCCTCCAAGCAGGGTCATCTAGGAGATAAGACCAGGTTCCTCAGGGCTTTATTCAGTCAGGGTTTGAAAACCTCCAAGGACGAAGACTGCACAACCCTGTTTTGACAGCCTGTTTCAACGTCTGGCTGTCCTCATGGGGAAGATCTGATCCTCTCTTGATTCACGTTACGTCCGTTGGCTCTTGTCCTCCAACCAAACACTGCTGTGGGGATCCTGGCCCTGTGTTGTTGGTCACCTCCTCGTAGGAATTGGAAGGCTGCTTTTAGGTCCTTCCAAAGCCATCCCTTCTGTAGACTGAATTGTTTCTCTAAAATACAAAATAGGCTAATCTCCTGTAGGCAGCATGTAGTCAGTGCTATCCGGAACTATCCTCACAGAAAATCAGGGAACCAATTTGGATTTCTTTTTGGAAGCCGCTGGTTTTACCTTCTTCATACTCCTTTTCTTATTTATCTAAATCCCTGAAGCCTAGAGCCAGAAGTCAGGGAACACTGCTCATGTCTTTCACAGCCTCCCGTTACTCTTACTGCATTCCACCATCACACAAAAAAAGCAAAAGGAAAATGGTGATGAGGATGAGAATGAATGAATGGTGAGAAGAGATGCAGTGGCTTACCTGTCAGTTAGCCATCAGCTGTGGTTATTCATTTTAAATATACATCAGTGATAAATTGAGTGTAAAATTATTGTGGCTTTTTGTAGAGCTTGTTCAAAAATGGAGGGAAGATAATGTAGAATTCCTTTTCATTCAACAGAATCTACTATAAGGAAATGTTTATTCTGGTATTTTTCATGGAATTTAGTTGAGCATACTGGTTTTGGAAATTATAATTTAAGAATTTTTTTTTGTTTCCTACTCTTTATATTCTTTACACTGTTTTCTTTTTTCCTTCTCCTTCCATGACCTCCAACTTTTTTTACTTGCTGCCCCTGACAGACAGGTAGGAAAAAAACAATAAGTTCAAAAAAATCATGGGAAATAAACACCCTACTTCTCCTCTCCTGGTATCATTTTTTAAAAGATGAAAATTTCAGAAAAAAAACAGTGTGTTCTATTGTTTCATATAATCAGGTTCAACTTAAAAATCTTGTCAAAACATTATAATTTAACATTATCATGTAACTTGATTTATATAGCAAGTAAGACAATTGTGCCTGCTCTGAAGAGCTTGCTGCCTGTCAGGAGACAAGACAAGACACTAGGGGAGATTACACCATGAAGAAGAATAAATGAGTGACAGAAAAAGGAATACAAAAAACATCTTAGGAGTTTAGGTGAACGGTGCAACACATACAATGTTAGCTCCTATGCTTTCTTTTCTCTTCTAAAAAAAGTCTTAATGTTTTTTAACTTACTAAACTCCTTTGATAAAATTTTGCAAAAACATATAAATGGTTTAAGAGCCACTGTTGTTATTTCCACAAGTATACAATCATTTACAGCTAGTAAGTTGAAAAATGAAGTTCCTAAGCACAGGGTTGGTTGTGGTTTTTTTGGAACAGGATGTCCACTTGGCTCTGTACCACAACTTAGTTTCGCAGGAGTGTTTTCAGTGGAGGATGATAGGGAGAGTTCACAGAAAGCGTGGTTTAAAAGTGAATGTACTTCATGAAAAATCCTCTCATAAGCAAGATCTTGGAAGATTACTTTGGGCAAGGATGAAGGTGTGATTTGAAATTGAAAGAAGTTGCAGTGCATAAATTATCAGGAAAGAGGTTCTGGGTATGTTTGTGGAAGATGGACCAAAAGAAGATAGAGAAATAAAGAGTTGGCACAGAATTGAGGGTTCAGCCTTGCCTTCCTTCTTCCCTGAGCCACTGGCGTTCTCCTTTGCTCACAGTGTGCACCAACACCTCTAACATACCCTGTCAGCTCCCCCAGGCTGACATATCCCGTTCACTTCTGCAGGTGCTGTATCACCCGTATGTACGTCCTTCTGTGCTCTTTTCATGTAGTCAGTCACGAACAATTCTGTTCTTCCAAGTGATGTCACCAAATAGCTGGGAAATAATTATATATTAGAGAAGAATATGTCAGCTAATGAAATAATTTTTACCTTGTTCTCACAATAAAAATCCCAGCCTTTGACCTGCTCCAGATTTTGCCATGTAGTATACTAAAGAAAACCACCACCAACAAAACTGCTCTCTGATGCATTGTTTGTAAGAAAAGTCCACACATAGCGAGAGGCAGTTTAGAACATGAAAGGACTGCAAAAATGTTTCTTTTGTAGCTGAACGATGCAGGGAGGTACACTCTTGCCTGCATGCATTAGTAGATTAGTAGTGAATTTTGTAAATTGAAGTGTAGTATAGTTGGTTGAGTATTTATTGGTGTTTTCAGTGATGCAAACTTGTGAATGGCTTAGGAAGTATCTAGTAACTGTATAACTTGCCTCACATTCCTGAAATGTTCCCAGAGCTTGGGAGAAAAATGTAGCGACCTTTTATGTCTAAAAACCAGATATTTACTGAAGAAGTAATGAAACAGTTAAGACATCCATTTCCTAGACTTCAAGATTAACCAAAACTGCTCAGGCAAAACCTTCAGTCTGAGATGGGACTAAATTTCAGGACAGTAGAAAAATGTGTCATGTTCTAGAGTAACAGCAAAGAACGAACAGGTACATATTTATCAGAGGAGACGTGAGGCCTTTGTTAGTGTTTTGAGGGGTGGCAGCTGCTCCATGTGATGCGAGTACGTAAGTGCTTGGCCTCCTCACTGGTAGAGGGCCTGGATCCTTCCCTGGGAAGGGCACTGTCTGAAGAGTTGTCTGTGAGATTTAATCTTGGCTTTTCCACCAGCCTTTTGAGTGACCCAGCGTATGGCACGGCGTTTGAGCATATTCCTCACTCTTTCGTGTTTTGTCTGCTGTGGACAGTAAGCGCCTCCGGACAGTGGCGATCTTTTGTTAGATATTGGTACCAGGGCAAACAGAGTGGACCGCCAGCCCTGATGGCATCTCTGCTCATTATTGTACCTTCCTCCAACTTATTCGCTGCTCCTGTGTCTGTACCGAGGGAGCAGTAACATAGATACGCTGTGTATGAGTGGCACTTGTGAAAGAGTCACAGGACAGGCAGGACGTACTTTTCTTCATAAAAAGAATTGCTAAACCCCTACGATAAGCACAGGATAACAGAGGGTATTACTAAAGCATAACGTTGCAAAGATTGATGATAGGTTACAGAAGCCCTTCAGTTTTGTTTGTTGTTTATGTTTGTTAAAAGTATTTTGGAGCACTGGAAAAATGTAAAACCCTTTAAAGAGTGAACTAACAAAAAAACCAACCTGGTGGACAGGAGAGTCTAGCTCTGTACAGCTATAAACTGGTTTTAGGATGAATTTAAGTTTTTTCCTTAGAATTCTGAAAAACTACATTAGCGTGTGTTGGTGTAGTAGTTGCTTTCTAGCATGGTCTCCTAAAGAGTCCCAGAGGCATTACCTGCACCACCAAAGGCACTGGTTGTGACCATGCACGTGGCCATGGGGTGTGCGCATGGCCATGGGGACTTCAGCATGTTCTTCTCTCACAAGCATCCCCTTGATATATCTACCAAATGAACTGTAAAGGATAGGAATTACCACAACAGATGAGGCTACGAGAATCTGCCTGGCTGTTTAGGAAGGTGAAAATAGTGTGATTTATGAATTAGCATGAGATTGTGGGAAGAGGGGCTGAGGCTTATATGTGTGTGGAGAGAAGAGGAATGTGGGACAGCATATAGAAGTTAATCTTACTGTTTTAATACAAATAATTCGTAACTAAAAATTTTAACGGGCTGTAAAACCAACATTCTAGTGAGAAACGTTTCCCTCGTTCTTTTCTTTGCAGTTGAGAAATTAATAATTTTGTATTCTCTCATGGCTGGTTCTTGAACAAAATGTCCTTTCCTGGAGAGGAGTCTTTCAGAATGATACTGGGATTAGCCTTTGAGCTACTAGTGATGTGGAAGCAGCTAAACACCATTCACCCTGAGTCTTTGACCACCATCTCTTTCTTCTCTGTGTCTTCACATGTTTAAGGCCCACTGCTTGGGTCACAAGATAACTCTCTAGAAAATTGCAAGTCAGAGAAATTTTTAATTCAGTCCATGATATGAAACGGAAAGTGGATGCCTCAGTAAAAGCAAAGTAAAATTGGGAAATGTGAAACAATGGCATCCGCTGGGAAAAAAACCCAAGCAAATTAGCATATCTGTTACTTATCAACAGTAAATAAATAGAAGAGAAGTTGTGGCCTGGTGCTGGTGCAAGGACATTCATTAATGGGGATGCCTGGTTGGACCTTTAGATTCCCATTGCTTGGCTGGACAGCCTTGAAGGACTGAGGCTTCAGTCAGCAAAGCATTATTTAAGAAATTTTTAAAAATAAGCAGGCACGGTTACTGAAGTTAAATACCTGTTAAGATGCTTTGCCAGCCCAGATTTTTTCTGGTCCTCCATTTCTAGAAGTTCTGGTATTTAATTCCTAACAGAAGAACAAAACGTGTGAATGGAAAGATCACTTCTTTATGAAGGTTGCATTATAAAAGGAAAAAATAAACGTTAGCAGTTTTCCTGAAAGCGTACACACCGACACAGCTTATTTCTAACATTTGAAAAACATGAGGTAAATTTCTTTCCCTTTGTCTTCTGTTTCCTGTAACTTAGGCTTGATACCGTTATAAACTTTAATTTAATAACAGCTAATAATGATTGTACAGAACAGCCTGCATTGCCTTCTTTTTCCCTAGTTCACTCAAAAAAGCACAATAAAGGAGGAAAACTTTTAGTCTACCTCTCTAATGAAATGTACAGGAACATTTAGGTAGCTTTTCCTTATGAAGTGTTCTGCCTTTTCCATAGTCTCATTTCAAATGGCTATTTTAATGCTACAGGAATCGTGCACACTGCCAGAACATAGGGACATACAGAAATGCTCTGGTGATCCTTATTTGGGTGGAAAGTGCTTAAACATTTTATTATTTGGAAAAGCAATACAATGCATGTGTATATATATATATATAATTTTTTTAACCTGTTTTCTTAATAGTTTTGTTGATGGGCTAGTATAAAGTTTGTTTTAACAAGCCAGGTATGTAAGGAGTGACCAAAAGTGAGCGCTCCGTAACATTAAAACATGCCTGTCTCCATCGTGATTTTTGCCGTCTGAGGTGATTTTCCTTTATAAACGCCTGCAACTTTTTCTTAAACCTTTACTGGAGCCCTTTATCTCATTCAGCAGTTAGCACTTCTTGCTAAAGCTGAAGTAGTTTTCCCTCAGAAGCAAAAGTGAACCACAAGTCATGGTGTGGAGTTGGCGCAGGAATTTCGGAGGCTCCTGTCTGATTTACGTAACTTTGCACGCTTTCTCCTGTTGTAGGATCAAACTCTGAAACGAAAGCAAGATTTTTTTTTTTCCTCACCTAAAAGAAAACAGTAGGCAAGGGAGTGCCGTTTCTCATCTGTGTGAGGCTCAGTTTACTAACAGTGAGCAGAGTTTGGTTAACTTCATATTCTGGACAAGCTTGTAAATTTGTCCCCTTCTAATGCTGTGATCTTATCAAGGTTGTACTGTTTTCCTTTTCTTCTCCTCCACCCCCATCTTCTTTCTTTCCTCTTTTTTTTCTTTTTTTTTTGAAGTGCAGCCTTCTGATCAATGTGCACTTTTTTTTTCCATTTCCCTAAATACATCATGAAAAAGGATGAGGTTTCCGCCTTAATTGCTTGTGCCTTTTATTCACATTCCTCTCTCAGCCAGAATTGTGAAAAGAGTGTTAGTAAAAGGCTGCACAATAGAGCTTTTCATTAGGCCTCAACAAGGCACATAAGAGTGAATGCAGGACTTTAATTTGCAGGTGGAGAGTAGATAAAAGGTGCTGACGCCTCTATTATTCTCTTACTTAGGTGACCCTTACCCTGTTCAGCTGATCCCAACTACCATGGCAGCTGCTGCCGCAGCAACACCAGGCTTAGGCCCACTCCAACTGCAGGTAAGTCCGAAAACAATGCAGAAGAGGCAAAGGTTAAGTAAATATGAAAAAACAGTTTTCTCTTCCGTTTGAACGCACTGCAATTAACAGGGGGTTTGGTCCGCTCCCTTCACGTAAAATTTGCCTCTGAAGCAAAATAATCGTCGAATCATACACGTTTTCCTTTACCTTGAGGGAACTTTTTGTAACGCGTTTTTGTCTTTATTGCCAATTTAACTACTCTTAGGTTTGTACTTGAAATTTCCGCAGAGCAGTATGTTTGCTCGTCTGTTCCGATAGATAGTTCTGGTGCAGGCTGTGAAGGCTGGCTAGGTGGAAACCGGCAAAGGGAAACACGTTGCCGGCCGAAAAGCTCTGTCCTGACAAGCACTTTTAAACTGCTTAAAAGTCGCTTAACATGATTATGTCCTTTTAGGCTGTAAGCTCTTCAGAGCAATGACTGGCCCCTCCCACAGCATTTTATGGTAGCCAGCACGTTTTAGGCACTGCTGTAGTGCAGATAATTAGTGATTATACCAATTTAACACAGGCAATTAGAAAACAGGTGGGAAGATACTGAAGAATGTTTTTTTGAGCTACGTTAAAGAGTTGGCCTGGTAGCCAGATGTGTCTGGTTCAAAATTCCCAATATCATTCTAAATTTTGTAGGTATTAGGGTGTCTATGGGTCCTAATGATAGCCGTGCCGTTGTTCCTCAGGTATTCCTGATTAGCCCTGCAACCCATGTCAAGTCAGTGGAATCAAGAAAATGTGATGTCCATTTCCACAGTTTGAATTTTGTTACCTGCCATGTGTGCTTTGCTGGTAGGGTGGCGCTGGGTAAAATTTGGAACTAAAATGAAATCAAGATCCAAACCATCTCTAGTTCTGCAAAATCTGGATTGACACTCTTTTGTAGAAACAACAAAAAAAAATCCCATACTGTCCATTGCTAATTCGTCTCCCCGCTCATTATTATTTGCCAAGTCACATGGAACCACAGAGTTTTATACCTGCTTGGAAAAGCTCAGCATTTATAAACAGTACATGTAAAATGCATTCTCAGACTCATCTTGGCCAGCGTCAGTATGAAGTAGACTCTCTGCAACATCAGATATTTCAGTTGTTTGGCCAGCATACGAGAGCGTGGGACATAGTTCTGGGGAAGATTTTTTTTTTTTTATTTTAACACAGCCAGCGGAAGTTAGCTGAGTTTCACAGAAATAGCTGCCAGTGTGTAAGCTGACACATTCCATGCACCACAGAGGTTAATACATTCATTCCTATTGTGCCTTTGTATGAAAAGCTACACTGTCTGTGTGTTAGTTTCTGATTCTGTGAGTTACAAATAGCGTAGGCGGCTTAAGGATCATGGGAGCCATAAAAGTCATCCTTCTGAAATGGATTTTGAGGAGTAACACCAGTATTGATAAAGTGCTTATAATAGCCAAACACACATGAACACACATGTGGAAGAAAGCAAGGAAAAAAAGGGAATACAAAAATGGAGCTAGCTAGCAATGAGAAAATAGAGGCTTGAGTCTAATTAGCCTTATTTTTGGAGTCATTCAAGCTAGTCCTAAAATAATGCATTGGTGCTCCAGTAAGTTGGGAGGATGGTTCGTTTCAGGACCATCGTTTGGACTGTATCTCTGCATGCGGTGGGCTGAAGTATTCTGATTAAAATAAGCTTTATCAGAATGGCAGTTCCCTTATAAAAAGGTGGGCTTTGTGCAAATGTGGCTGACTTCATAAATATATTAAGATGGGTTGAGGTTGTGGAAAATTTGAAAACCTCAAAGGCCTCTTGTTTCTGTGCAAAGGAGAACATTGAAATGAAAGTATTAACCAAATTCACCTATGTTGTTTTGCTACATGTTATTTAGTTTGGAATTAAAGGGAGAGTTTGGCAGCCAGTCAGTGGGAGAGGTTCAGATTACTGACTCTGTAGACTCCTTCAAATCTTTCAGACTGCATCTCTAAAGGTATATATATGCTGGAAAAAAAATTAAAGTTGTCTTTCTTCACGTCTTAACAGTGATTTTTAGCTCTCAGCACAACCTGTCTAATAGAAATTGGGCATGCCTCTTAATTTCTGGTGCCATTTGAAAGAGTCAGATGGGCTAGATGTGCTTTGAGAAAGATTTTATCATATAGTATTTAGAATGGACTGTCACCCATGCTGACATGAGTGGAGCTGAACCTAGTGTAGCTGCTGGCCTAGAAGGATTGTGCCTTCCAAACTCTGTTCAAATCCAGTTTAGCTCAGTGATGACTGTCTCTTCAGTCATGAAGAAACATTCATCATGTTTCTCATGAAGAACTGGTCCAAAACCACCTTTAAATGGCATGAGTGACTGTGCAGCCATTACAGTCTCTTTCAAGGAGGAATTCTTACTTCAGACGTTCCCCTACATTACATATAACCATAGTGTTCCCTACAAACCCTCTGTCATCTGGTCGTCAGACAGTACAAGGTCAGAAAAGTACAATGTTCCTTCTTTTCTTCTTTTTGTATCCTCCCTATCACTCATCTTTCAGGCTTTGTATACTAAAAGCAGTAGTTTTCAGGGGAGATCAGAGAACCTGACACAATGCTTGGTTTGTTGCTCCCAGCAGAATTTAGTACACAACGTTATCTTAGTGAAGACAAAGCCAAGGAATTTTTCTTGTTTGTTTGTATAGCGATAAACATGCCTTTGTTATTTCGAAGTCGGGACATGGCTTTAGTAGTGTACTGTGAGATCAACAGGAAGTGCTTTTTTATCCCTGGTTGTCAAAATTTAATTTACTTTTTGTAAATGAAATGCACACTGTATTTATAGAAGAACAGCTAACACCTGATTATTTTCCTGTGGCAAAGATACTCTTTGTCAGTGAAAATGTAATCTCATTTTGAAATGTCCTGTTGATTCCTGCGGACGGGTTCGTAATCTGAAGCCCTCCATTTCTCTCTCTGCCTTTGAGTCCACACTGGGGCATACAGATTCTATCATCTGATATCTGCCACAGTTAGCCATACCTGATTGCCTTTATTTCCAGTATCCACAGAGAGACTAATGACTCAGTAAGAATGGAAGTTAAAACTTATATTGTTAGATGTCACAACAGGAGTAGATGGATGGGGCCATGCTGGAGAAACTGTAACTAACACGATGCATTCTTGAATCTGTCCTCTGAGGAAGAACTATCTATCAGCCCTGCATTTTCAGTCATACCCACATTTAATGACATAAATGCCACTTGAAAAAAAGGTTTTAGCTTTCTTCTGTTAATGAGAAGATTCAGTCCCCAGCACTGTGTGAAGTGTCTTTTAAAAATACACCCTCAATTGCAGTAAAATGCCTCTTGGTTAACACGCGACTTTCTTATGTTGGTGTTTCCTCCTGTAAATTTCATATGGTCTTGCCCTTCAAGAGTGATATAGCATGGTGATTCTGTTTCGAATGAACAAGAACAAAACTGAACATAGCCTTGCCACTGTGTTTTACTGGATAAGGCTAATAAATCGAAAGTACTGCTATATGCCTCGTA